>NC_056745.1:317032315-317209815 GCF_019279795.1 Protopterus annectens | reverse complement strand
GCAGTCTGATTGGAGTTTGCTACTTTCACACCATATGTCCTATCTGTGAGCCAATTTGCAATCCATCTAGTCATATAGGTGTTGATGCCTAGTTTGGTGGGGTCATCAATAATTCCTGACTGAGGAATGGTATCAAAAGCCTTGGCTAGATCGATGTAGGCTGTATGCAGTGCCTTACTGTCATACACAACCCTGGTGATTGACTCAAGGAAGCCAACCAGTTTGAGCAGGCATGGTCTCCTTTTCACAAAGCCAAACTCTGTGGGGTCCAGAGTTAGGAGATTACCTATATCTTTGTCCATCAGGTCCCTGATGTGCTCCATAGCTGTACATATTATACTCATCAGGCTAATGGGCCAATAATTCCCAGGGTCTGTAGTTGCTACCCCTTTATGGTGAGGGAAGACTGTAGCAGTGCACCATTTGGGAGGGACAAAGCCTGAGGTGAGGCTGTGACTGAACAGGGCACACAGATGTGGTGCCAGGTCTCTTTGTAGCTCATGTAGAACACAGCCAGGGATATTTTTTGGTCCTATGGAAGCTGTATTCTTGCCCATGGACAATGCAGATTTAACCTGGGCTGCAGTAATGCTGGGTGCCTGGCATTCTTCTGGCATTGTGATTGTTCACTTAAGGGGGGAGAGGGGTAAAGCTGGCACTGAATGTTTTGGCAAGAATGTTGGCAATATCTGTTATCTCAGTATAGGAGGTAGCATTATGCAATAACTCAGAGCACTTCTGGGTATTGCCATGGAGGCTCTTTATATAACTATCAAAAGGGTTCAGGTGCCTAGACAGTGAAACATTTCCCTGTGGTACATTTGACTGTGGACACATGGCTGAAGTGACATTCAGCTGCAGAGAAAGAAATATGGCTGTTTGCAAATTCCCTGTGGGCAAAGAGAATCATACACTGCCATGCCCACAGCTTTAATAACCAAATGCACAGGGAGAAAGTAATGTCCATGGTTCCTGAAGAAACATGAGACAGCAGGCAATATGGCAGGCATCAGCAGCAGGTTGGCCAGATGGCATGTCAGTGGCAGTAAAAATGTAGTGCACAATGGGCAGTGCCTTTATAATTGGAGTGTGTGGACCACTACCCCCTTCACATTGTCTAGGGAACATTACCTAAAATGTATACTGAACCATAAATGTAACTACAGTAGCCTGCAGGATTTCCTCCATGCTTTATCACACTTCTACATGTTGTAGTTATATAAGTATGTACTGTACACTGAGTACACCACTCATTACGTCTTCTGCCATCATTGATTTGGCTATTAAAGCTGTGAGCATGGCAGTGTGTGCTTCTCTTTGTCCACAGGGAATTTGCAAACAGCCATATTTTTCTGCAGCTAAATGTCACTTCAGCCATGTGTCCCCAGTCAAATATAGCAAAGGGAAATGTCTCGCTGCCTAGGGGCATGAAGCCCTATCAAAGGCTTTGTGATTTCTCTCAGTGTCTGCTGCAATTCTGCCATTGTAGCTGACTTTAGATGATTTCATGAGGGATCTGAAGTTGTTGTTGAGGCTAATAAGGGAGTTTTTCCAGTCTTGCAACAGTTCCTTCCTTCTGTTGTACAGTTTCTTAATGGCAGGGGACCACCAGATTGGCCTCCAGTGTTTGGAGGAGAGTGTCTTGGTTCTGTTGGGTATGGCTAGTTCCATGCATTTATGTACATGTTTGTACAGTGCATTTGTGTATGATTTGGCAGTCATGTAGCTATTTTCCATTGGCATGGGTGCTGTGAAGTTAGCCATCTCTATTTTTAGGAGTCCAAAATCAGCTTTAGAGAAGTTTTACAAGGTGGTTACCTGTGCAGGGGGTGTGTGTGAGATGTTGATTTCCACGGTGATTACTTTATGGTTGGATCTGACCAGGTATGGATTGACTACTGTTGTTGAGCTGTTACAGTGGTAATTTGATTTGGAACACCACCTAAAAAGGCACTATAGGGGTGGCAAGAGACTTAGCCATGTACCTGGAAACCCAAGGGTGACAAACTCAGGCCATCTATGGCAAGGCATCATGGTGTGTCAGTCATGTCATTCCAAGCAGACAGATACTGGATCCACTGAGAATGACACCAGACAGTTAAGCCAATTGTTGAAGTCAATCATTTGTTGTTTGTACTGTGGTATCATTCTGGGTGACAGTAGTAAACAGCTCAGGGCTACTGTCATACATGCCTGGCCCACATAATTTGAGAGCTCCGCCATGTCTCTTTTCATGTAGTCCAGGGAGGTACATCTCAGGTCATTCACACCCACATGGACAATGACAGAGTGTTACTTGTTGCTGTGGAGTGACCTGACTAAGTCTGTTATGTGTTGGATACTGGCACCTGACAAACAGCTGAAGTTTACCTTTTCCATATTCAACCTAGTGAGTGGGACATCTGTGTGCCTCACTACTGAGTCATCTATGATTACTGTATTGGGCAAGGTGGTTAGACTTAGGAGCTTAGGTTGAGGGGAACATTGTGTAGGTGAGATATTTGTCCTGGTGTTTGTGTTGTGTTGTGGTGATCGAGTGGGTGTCTGTCTTGGTGGTCTCTGCTGTTTAGGTAAATGTCTATTGAGTGCCTCTGTGAAGATAGGTGTGTGTTTTTTGTTTGTATGTCAGAGGTGTGATAGTGGGTGTTCTGGAGGGCTATGTGTTCCATGTGGTGTGGTGCAGATGTTGACCTCCTCCTCTTGACTAGCTAGTCCAGACATCACTGGTAAGTGCATATCTTACAATTTGCTGATACAGGGGTATCTCTCACAAGTCTGAATGTTGGGAGTTTAGAGGAGAGGGTTGTCAGTGTACATGAGGCAGTTGCAACAGTGCCTCAGAATGCCCAAGTGCACCAGGTTAATGGGTGAAAGCACAGAGAACTGCACTATAATCATGCCAGGAGGGGTGGTCATAACTACTACATACTGGAGCTAATTCCATGAGGAATGACTACGGCTGATGGCTCTCAGGTGTGCTAGAATAATTGATAAAAAACCTGTTGAAGTGCAAAGCTATTAGGGTATTTGAAGTGCAAGAGAGAAAAAGAACTAGCAAGATTTAAGGGAAAAACTGAAGGCAGACTTTCTGGCACCTGTAATAGTTTACCTCAACTGCACAGTTATCAGACCCTTTGGCCATTTAATAGTCCAGTAAGCTCTGTAGCACATGCGGTAACTGTGTAACACTATAGTACAAATGACTAGATAGGCAGAGGTTCTACTCTCATATCTGGCATATGTGTGGGTGTGGGTGTGTATGTTTGTAGAAAGAAGCATTTTGATATGTTTCCCACCCACTGCCCTACTTTATCAGTCCTGTTGATGTCATTCCCCTTATCTGCACCTTTGGCCAATTGCCAGCCCAGTAAGCTCTGTAGTGCATGCAATAACTGCGTAAAACTATAGTACAAATAACTAGATAAGCAGGGGTTCTAATCTTAATACTGGCAAGTGTTTGTGTGAGACTCATATACTGTGTGGGTTATACCATTTTGAGTTGTGTGCCACTCTGTACACTTCCCATCACCCTACTTTACTAGGCCTGTTGATGTCATTCACCTTAGAAGTAGCTTGGGACTAGGTGAAATCATATAAGCTCTGTGGCATCTCTGATAACTGCATAACACTATGGTAGTAATAACTAGATAAGTAGGGGTTTTAATCACAGTACTGGCAACTGTGTGTGTTTGGGTGAGGATCATATCCTGTTTGCCTTATTCCATTTTGATGTGTGTACCATCCATGCCTGTTTACCACCTCCCAATGGCATTATATAGCATGTTAAGCCATTGTACAGGCCATACCAGTCCTCTGTACAGATGTCTATGGAATATTCAGATGTTTGCAACCTATATGTGGTCTGTGTTCCTTAACTATGCCCATGTATGTAATAATGTTGCCAAATCAGCCACAGTGAGTGTAGTGACACACATGCCAGCATCAGGTATCATACCTGACTGAAACGTCATGCTGATACAACGTCTGCTGCCCTATCACTTGTCCAGGCTTGTAGGAGAAATAAATGACTCCAGATGCTATTTCTGGTGGGTTATCTCACCATCAATGAAGGCATTCATAAAATTACATGTTGTAAGAGGTAGTGGGTTATGTCCCATGCAAATAATCTATGTGGGGCATATCATGCGTATGTAGTACATCAAAGGGGATATGTAGGTTTACTAATCTGTCTATTGCCAACTCTGTTTGTGTTACTGTATGCACATCCCCTGTGTCAGTCCTTACTGTGTGTATGGGAAGGGTATACCATTTTGTCTCCTTGTTCCACCCTGTGAACTCAGGGATACATACCACAAACCTGTCATACACAGTATCATGCATGCCCTCACCAACTCTATCAGGGTTGAGTGTATGGGAATAAAATGGCAGGGCCAACAGGTGTTGATAGGTGAATCTGTTGCAGTTAATGTAATGGCTACGCTTGTGAGGGACCTGCTGACAGTACTGCAGTAATCTGTTCTGTATGTATGACCCTATGGTACTACATAACACTGAGGTGACATGCCTGAAGGCTACATGTCTGTGACAAGGAGTATGTATGCAAGGTCATGCTGTCTGACAACAGTGTCCCTCACACACTGTTGCATGCATACGTATCTGGTACATGTACATATAAAGTTGTACTTTGCCTGTGACATGGTCGGTGTATTTCCACTCTACCATACTCCCTCTTGGTAATGTCTGCAGCACCACAGCCTGCAGACACACAGACACCTGGAACACAAACAGAATACATCATGTCAAACTACATTCAGTCAGTGGTACTAACAGCAATAATACAGCCTGCTTAATAAGGTACATACACATGTATGTGTACCTATAAGAAATGCAAGCAGACAGCACCTTACACAGTATTACATGGCTACACTGTACTATATTCACCCTGTGCATCAGACCCATATGAGCATGTCCCTGCATCAATGGTATGGATGACAGGGATGTGGCATAGGTATCATCATATACACAGGGTGTGGTGTGGGTTTGCCAGAGGCCTAGGTTGGGCCATATGGTTGACATCATGTGTGTGTGTTTGGAGGGGTATCCAATATATGGGCTGTACAGAGGTGTTGTGTGTGTCTGGAGGTGACCTGCCTGTGATGCAGATGTGTGTGTGTATGTATGCACACAGTCACTCCATGTGTCTGCCCTACACAGGGATATGTTGGACAGCTGTGGACCGTATATGGCAGGGTGTCCAGTTCACTGTCTCCAGCACAGACACAGGAACTGGTTCTGCCAGGGGTCTCACTGACACCACCAGGCACAAGGCCAGATGCAGTAATGCTTCCTGATGTTAACTGCTGTCTGCTGGATCCATATACCTGATAGGACTGGCCAGGACCACGTGCCCATGGCCTGCTCCGGTGTGATGTGGACTGCAACCCCCCTTCGGTAGTGCTGTTGTCACTGCCACTATAGGGGTATGAAGGTGCACAGCCCTGTAGACTCTCAGCTGTTGTTGGTGCTGACTTACATCCATGTGGCCGATGCCCATCTCTCAACACACGCTCTAACACAGACATAATACGGTTGAAGATTGCCAAGGTCCCACCCGACCATCTATTCATGACCTCAGTATTTTGATGTGTGGCCTCAACAAGGTCATGTATGCCACCATGTAAATCAGGAAGAGTTGCATCCACCACCCTGATTATTTGTCTGGTGGTGCATTCACTATGTGCCTGTGCATCCATGACAGCCCGAATCATGCATCTGGTGACACCTGCTGTGGCACTTGTGACAGTGGCTTGACAAGCAGCAGTCCTCCTGCGAGCACCCCTGTCCATCTGTCTCTGTGGGACCTTGCCCGCACTCTAGCTATGGCCAGTGTCTACACTCACACCTGCCATAGTCACCACACTTGCCTATTCCACGCCACTCCCTGCCAACTGTCCATCACCTGTGGCCACTGGTGATGAGGTATGTGTGGGCATTGTCATTGTGTGTGGGGATGGTGTGGACAACAGTGGGATGCCAACCAATCACACAGATTCAGCCCGTGACAACCCCACTGGTACCTCACTATTCCTATCATCATTGTCAGAGTCTGCAGAGACACTGACATCCGTTTCCAAGCAGGAGGGCCCCTGAACCCCATCACCACCTGTGAGGGTAGACAACATATGTACATTAATACCTGTACTGTAAGGTTGGCTGTTTCACAGATGTACACATGCACACACACACACACACACACACACACACACACACACACACACACACACACACACACACACACACACACACACACACACACACAAACTTACAGGTGAGGCGGCACAAATCTGTTACACAGACTTCACATTACCAAATGGTGACATGCATGTCACCCGGCCCTCAACATCATGCATTGCAGCCAGTTTTTCTCCATGTAACTAACAATATAGAGCTCTGGGATATATGAGTAATGTTAGTAGGTAATAGCCCTTTCCCAGCACAGACTGCACCCATGTGCACATCATTGCTTTTCACCTGTATATCACAGTGGCAACTACTACAGTACATACCTCACAACTGTACAGATCCTTGCAGAATTTGTAGATTGTCTGGTTAATATATGTGCTCTGTTTCTCATAACCCTTGTGTTTGCCTGATACATAACTGTGTTGATCTGAGAAGGGACATCACTAATTAATGACATACATTTGAGTTTCTGACCTCCAATCCAGCAATACATGTATGGTCATGCAAATGCTGTTACACCACCAACCTTCTAAGCTTACAGTGGATATGATAAGTGTACTCACCCTTGTTAACATGCCATGTTCTTGTAATATATAAAATGAGACCGCAATAGTGCATTCAAAAATATTAGCCACCTTTCATGTGACATATGACCTGTGCAATCCAATTGATAAACAAACAAATGTGTTACGTGTAAAATATAATGAATGAAATATGTACAATATGGTGGTTGCATAAGTATGTACACCCTTTGTTGAAGTACCTTGTAAGTGACTTACAGCAGTCCCTCTTCTTGAGAAGGTGTTTATCAGAATAGCACATCTAGACTTGGCATTATTTGGCCACTCTTCCTTGCAAACGTCCCACAACTTTGTCAGACTGCAAGGGCAGCTCATGTGCACAGCCCTTGTCAGGTCACACTGGGGTTTTTCTATCAGGTTTAGGTCTAGGCTCTGGCTGAGCCAATCCATAACTATGAGTGTATTCAGGTGGAGCCATTATTAGGTAGCTTTGGATGTGTGCTTCACGTCTTTGTCATGTTGAAGGCTGACACCCCTCCCCATCCTCAGTGTTCTCCCAGACACTTGATGGATTTGGGCCAGACGTGAATGTTATTTGGAACTGTTCAGAATTCTCACCACCATGACTACAGGCCCAGTTCCAGCTTTGGAACAGCATCCCCACAGCAGGCCAATGCCACCAGCATGATTCACTATGAGGATGATGGTCTTCAGGTGAAGAGTGGTGTTGCTTGTACACACACATACCTTTTGGAATTGTGGCTGTAAGGTCGATCCATAGTCTCATTACACTATAACATATTTTCACACATGCCTTTGGAAGACTTGATGTACTGTATTGCAAATTGTATCCACCCCTGGATGTGTTTTGGTGTGGGGAAATGCTTCCATCTTCTGACCCTACCCCATAGGCCAGACTTATGTAGAATACGGGAGATTGTTCTCACATGTAGTACACAACACCAGTACTTGCAAGAGATTCCTGCAACTCCCTTAGTGTTGCTGTATGTCTCCTGGCAGCCTCCCTGACCAGGTTTTGACATGTCTTTTCATCAGTTTTGGAGGGACGTCAGGTTCTTTTGAACAGCACTGTTGTCCCATATTCAGTCCACCTTTTGATGACTGTCTCCATTGTGTTCCATGGTGTATGCAGTGCACTGGTAATGTTGTTGCATCTTGACTGATAACTTTCAAATATGAGATCCCTTTGCTGCTTTGTAAGCTGTCTGCAAGCCATGGCTGTTGTTGTTGCAGGCAACTGAGCAAATGTCATGAATATCCTACTTGGACAGCAGACTGTTATTTGGTGTTACTCAGAGTGCCTTTACTTGATGGCAGGTGTGTACCCAAGCAGACTGAATGCTGTCAGTAAATCACAAGCAGCTGCAATAAAATATTATTTGAAGGGTGTGCACATGTATGCATTCAGCTTATTGTACGGACTGTATACTCCATATTTGGTGCCCAACAGATTGGTTGGTTTTACAAGTGAATTGTTCATGTTATGGGCCACATTAAAGGTGGGAAAAGGTGTGGACTGACATATTGTGGTCTCAGTTTGTATATATCACAAACACCTGGCTTTTTAACAGGGGTGTGTACACTGTTTATATCCACTGTATAAGAGTAATGTTTCACACATGTCCCTGCCTTAGGCCATTTGTCCCCCCATTTTATTGGTCTCTCTCCAGAAGTCTTGCACTGACAAGTTGTGAGGTATGCTACAGGAATGTTACATTCTCTTCAGATAGGCCCCTGTGGTGACTACTGTGATGCAATGCCATTAACCCCACCACAAGTGAACATGCACTTAAAGCAATATGGCTATAAGTGACAGTTGTGTGCATGGTAAATTGCATGCCCTTCACATGCCTGGGGTACTGGCTAACCACAACAGAAAAATTCCATACTCACCAGCTTCAGGTTGCTGCCCAACATGCAGACCGGAGGGACCTAAGTAGTTGTGGGGGAGAAGTGTTGTCAGCAGACTCACATGTGGCATTGGTACAGGATGGCTGCAGCATGTCTGCACATTTACAGTACAACCCCTAATACTACACAATTTGCTGTACTTCACCAGAGATGTGCACTTCTGTGCATTAGAAAACCCCATCCACAACTGCAATCTGACTGACACATGCATGTAGATACTCTACAGATACAAGTATGTCTGCTACACTAGTCTAGTAATCTCCACTGGGGCCTTACCTGCATGCTCCTCATCCATTGTTTGGGTGCCACCCACCTCCAACATGTGGGGGTCTGTACCCTGATGTTGTACTGGGATGGATGCCCCAAGGTTGGAGAGGAACTCCTCAGTGGGTGTCAGAGGGGTCTGCATGGCTGGGCCCTGACCTGTGGATGTGCAGTCCCTGGCCACAGTAGCAGCCCTTTGCTGGGCATGGCGTATGAGATCGGTTGCACAATGCTGGACCTGCTCATATGTACATGCATGCAGGCTGACATTGTTTACTCTGTGGACAAGGTCATCCAACAGGGCGGTCCTCTCCTGCAGATGTTGCTGGCTCCAGTGAAACTTTATGGCATGGATCTGTAGTATGGCTTCCATGATTATATTTGTCTCAGCTGCTGAGAAAGTTGACCTTTGCTGATGCGACAATGCACCTGGAAGACATAAACAGGCAAACACATCACAGGACCTCATACATTTGGCAACAGTATGTACTGAACCTGCATATCTACATTGAATGCCAGTAGCCACCACTCACAACAACACCATACCCCTGTAATCTATCAGCACAGTATCAGCTTGCATTGCACTCCTGGTCCTGATGTGTCATATCCCCCCTCAATGATGGCCAGTTAATTGCATAATCCTCTATTCCTCATTCATGTCTGTGTAGAGGGATGACATTGGCCATCTTCCATGTGGATGGGCTGTGGATGGTGCCGAGGCTTGGTGAGACTACAGTGTGTAATGGAGGTGGGAGCACATGCCTGAGTTCATGTAGGATGAGGACAGAGATGTTATCAGGTCCCATGGATAATTACGTTTGTTGCTTTTCATTAGGCAATATGTATCTGCTCACTGGTGATGGGGGGAGGGTTGCATGTGCTGTGCATATCCACCTATAGTGATGCTGAGCCAGGGGGGTAATGTTTGCTCTAAACCTATCTGCAGCAGGTTGGCTATAGCTATGTTTCCACCATTACAGGATGGGTTGGTTTGTTGCCTCTGAGACTGCAGACATATGTGAAGATGGCCTTGTGATTGGCCTTGGTGGATGTGCCCAATTTGTACTCATAGTTAGCCTTACAGTAATCCACCTGTGACCTTATATGCTTGTTCAGACAAAGGCTGACTTGATGCCAAGTTGGTGCCTGCTCCTACTTTGCCCTGTACAGCCAATATAGGGACCAAGTCTGTGGTTTGTGTATTGCTGCTGTCCAGCAAAGGGGATTACTCTACTTTGGTGGAAGCAGGTTTTACAAGTAAGGTATTGCTGAGTCCATACAGCTATGTAGGTGCTCATATAGCTGTTTGTAGTAGGCATGGACACAAAGTCATAGCACAGTTGGATACCGCTCCAATTTCAAACTGATAATCATGCTTATTGTAGTACCCATGGCTTTGTCAGGGCAATGCAACAACCAGTAGCTATAGAAATGTCACTCTGATGGATGCACAGTAACTAAGACTGCACACTTGTACAACATGTACAGCTTATTTAACAGACATTTTACAACCCATGTCTGTTGTTATGCTGCGGTCAGATACACCTTCTCATACTGACGTGCACAGGTAATACCTGATATACATTTCTGTTCTATGTCAGTATGACACATTGTATTCACACTCTTGCTGCCTATTCATCCCTCACAACCTGTTAGAGCAGGACATCTGTAGGATGCCTCACATACATGTGGGACAACAGGTCAAAATCAGTGACACTGTCTTAATATTGCTGTAACACAGTTGAGTTATTTGATAGCACAGTAGCCTTTGCATTGACAGATATACCCTGGAGGATGTCCAACACTCATATGGCAGGAAGAGAAGAGAAAGGCTAGGAGTGTGGTAGTGAGGGTAAGAACTTTTAATATTGCCAGTATGACATGTATAGAGACAGAGCTAGCTGATATGATGGCCAGAAGAAGGTTGCTATATTGTGTGTGCAAGAGACCAGATGGAAGGGGAGTACAGATAGGTGTATCAGAGGCAGGTCACAATTGTGCTATCATGGTGTGGATGGGAGGAGAAAGAGGGTATGGTTATCCTGAAGAAACAGTATGCCAAAAGTATTTTTGGGGGATGAAATGAGTGCCTGACAGAGTCATGTTTATAAAGCTCGAAATCGATGGTGTGATGATGAATGTTGTTAGTGCATATGCTACGCAAGTTGGTTGTGCGATGGATGAGAAAGAGAAATATGAAGTCAGTTGGATGACATAGTGATGACTGTACCCAAGGGTGAGAGAGTGGAGATTGCAGCAGATTTCAATGGGCATGCTGGTGAAGGGAACAGAGGGGATGAGGAAGTGATGGGTATGTATGGTGTTAAGCAAAGGAATGTAGATGGTGAGATGGTAGTGGATTTTGCAAAAAGGATGGACATGGCTGTAGTGAGTATGTACTATAACCAGGGGGAGGAGCATAGGATGACATACAAGACTGGAGGAAGATGCACACAGGTAGAATATATCCAATGCAGGAGGGCCAGTTTGAAGGAGATTGCAGACTGTAACGTGCTGACAGGGGAAAGTATAGTTAGGCAGCATAGAATGTTGGTCTGTAAGATGACATTGCTGATCAAGAAGAGGAGGAGTGTGAAGGCAGCACCAAGGATCAAATGGTGGGAACTGGAAAAGGGTGATTGTGAGGTGGAGTTCAGGGAAGACTTAAGACAGGCACTGGGTGGCAGTGAAGATTTACCAAATATCTGGGTAAGTACAGCATAGCTAGTAAGGGAGATGGCTAGAAAGGTGCTTGGTGTGACATGTGGATGGAGGAAGGAGTACAAGGAGACCTGGTGGTGGACTGAGAAAGTACAGGACAGTATACAGAGAAAGAGGTTGGGAAAGAAGGAGTAGGATTGTCAGAGAGATGAGGACAGTAGACATTAGTATAAGGAGATGAGGTGCATGGCAAAGAGAGAGGTGGCAAAGGCTAATGATGAGGCATATGAAGGGTTGTATGACAGGTTGGACACTAAGGAGGAATGAAAGGACTTGTACTGATTGGCTAGACAGAGGGACTGAGCTAGGAAAGATGTGCAGCAGATAAGTGTGATAAAGGATAATGAGGGAAATGTATTCGCAAGTGAGAAGAGTGTGTTGAGCAGATGGACAGTGTGTACTTTGAGAGGCTCATGAATGAAGAGAAAGAGAGAAAGAAGGTTGGATGATGTGGGTGTGGTGAATTAGGAAGTGCAACAGCTAACCAAGGAGGAAGTAAGGATAGCTATGAAGAGGATGAACACTGGAAAGCTTGTTGGTCCACATGACATACATGTGGAAGCATGGAGGTGTTTAGGGGAAATGGCAGTGGTGTTTTTAACCAGATTGTTTAATGATATCTTGGAAAGTGAGAGGTTCCATGAGGAGTGGAGAGAAAGTGTTTGGGTACTGTTTTAAGAATAAGGTTGATGTGCAGAGCTGTAGTAACTACAGAGGGATGAAATTGATCAGTCACTGCATGAAGTTCTGGGAAAGAGGAGTGGAAGCTAGGTTAAGCATGGAGGTGATGAGTAGTGGTCAGCAGTATGTTTTCATGCCAGGGAAGAGCACTACAGATGTGATGTTTACTCTGAGAGTGTTGATGGAGAAGTACAGAGAAGGTCAGGAGTTTCTATGTGTCTTTCTGGAGTTAAAGAAAGCATATGACAGGGTGCCTAGAGAGGAGTTATGGTATTGTATGAGGAAGTCATGAGTGGCAGAGATATATGTAAGAGTGGTACAGGATATGTACAAGGGTGGTGTGACAGATGCATTTAAGCTGGAGGTGGGATGACATCAGGAATCATCTGTGAGTCCTTTCTTATTTGCAAAGGTGATGGACAGGTTGACAGACATGATCAAACAAGAGTCCCCACTGACTATGATGTTTGCAGATGACATTGTAATCTGTATTGAGAGTAGGGAACAGATTTAGAAGACCCTGGAGAGGTGGAGATATGCTCTAGAGAGGAGAGGAATGAAGGTCAGCAGGACTAAGACAAAATATCTGTGTGTGAATGACTGGCAGGATAGCGGAATGTTGAGGATGCAGAGAGTAGAGTTGGCAAAGGGGGATGAGTTTAAATAATTGGGATCAACATTTCAGAGTAATGATGACTGTGGAGGACAGGTGAAGAAAAGAGTACAGGCAGGATGGAGAGGATGGAGAAGAGTGTCAGGAGTGATTTGTGACAGACGAGTACCAGTAAAAGTGAAAGAGAAGGTCTACAAGAAGGTAGTGAGACCAGCTATGTTATATGAGTTGGAGACAGTGGCATTGACAAAAAGGCAGGAATCAGAGCTGGACATGACAAAGTTACTGATGTTAGGATTTGCACTGGGTGTGATGAGGGTGGACAGGATTAGTAATGTGTATATGAGAGGGTCAACCCATGTTGGATGGTTTTGAGACAAAGCTAGACAGGCAAGATTCCATCAGTTTGGACATGTGCTGAGGAAGGATGCTGAGTATATTGTGAAAAGGATGGTAAGGATGATGCTGCCAGGTAAGAGGAAAAGAGGAAATCCTCAGATAAGGTTTCTGGATGTGGTGAGAGAGGACATGCAGGTAGTTGGTGTGATAGAGCAAGATGCAGAGGACAGGCAGAAATGGCAACAGATTATCCACTGTGGTGACCCCTAACGGGAACAGCCAGAAGAAAAAGAAGGATATGTTGTAATGTCAGTCTACACAGATTTGCCAATGATTTGTCAGGCATAAAACAACTCTATGAGTAAATGACTACAAATATGAGGCACACATATGGTCAGTGTGCATAACACTGGACAGTTTAATGGTATGAGTTCAGTATATCACATGCAATTCAACACACATCTGCAACAGTACTTTACTATGCAAATACCATGTATAGGTCTCTCGCAAACAAGTATATCATAGTTGTATTCACAAGTAAGATATGGATCTGTATGACATTCCAGTAGCTGGCCTAGCATTCTCACAATCAGTATTATTCAACACACACTCTAGTAGTAGTCATATGTGAAACATCCTTTCCTGGGGTGATTCCGGGGCCTGACCTATGATCTATGTCACTGCAGACAGACCCAGATGATATGGCCATAGGTTCTGATCAGCAATATATCAGTACAGCAAGTCTTGTTGAGACATATATGTAAAACATCCTATTTCCCATTCTTACATACCTCCTACTGCAGTCCATAACATGCTTGCTTGTTTGACATACCTGTTTTTTATTTTCATGTGTAGATGGTTATATCCTGTTTGTTTTTTTTCTTTTCACTCTTTTTCTCTCTTTCTCTCAAGGATGTAGGGTGTATATCTGTTTTCATAGGCAGCAGCTTGTCTTTTGTAGGTAATGCTCATAAGCAGCTGATGGCCTGTGCACCAGTTGGTGCCCCCCACTTGCTAATTGCATGCAGAACAGCTGTGTTGTTATTCATATAGCCAATGGCTAGGCAACACAATCCTATAATTGAGTACTTCATGTGGGCCTTGGTCCTTTTCCTCACCAGTGAGGGGGACTTCGTGGAGGTGTGTTTGGAAATACCACTTACAACCAAAACTGTGGAGACAGGCCAAGAAAATGGGGGAGAATGTTCCAAACATAGGGACAGAATGTAAGTATTGCTGTTATACATTTGGATTAATGCTAGTCTAACAGCATTTGTGTGGACATGGAGTTTCTGCATGATTTTAACGCTGACAGTGTTATATATTTGACATAACTCTCAACTGTAGGGCTATCTGCAGAATGGCCAGAGTTTGGATCCCTGTGTTTAGTGTGTTCCTCAGACATTTTTGTCTTTGTAAAATCAGTAGCATACTCTGGGGATTGCATTTGTGTTTTTGACCTCATATCCCGCAGAAAAGATATGCTACAACTAACCCTTTTACACCAGTAAGTTTCTCAGTTTATAACAGCAATATTTCAAATATGCCCCTGTTTTTGGGCCTCTGTCTCACAATTATGTCAGGCTTTGTCCAGATGTCATTCAGTAAGAGGTTGATAGGTATTGTATATGATTATTTAGTGTCTACATTCCTGATATCATCCCAGTGATGTATCAGACTGCCAAACATGTTATGTGGAAGAGGCCTTATATATGAGGGGAAAGCCTGGACATTCTGTGGGACTCTGTACAGTTGAGAGGTCTGTGTATTTCTGGCAATTGTTGACAGACTGTCAGGATTGTGTAGCAGTGTAGTGTGCCAATGTTATTTGGCCTGTATAGGGAGGGGGGTGGATGCATGTGTTACGGCTCCTTTTCTATCTGCCTGTGCATGCTGCTTCTGTTTATGGTGGTCTGTCAGCTGTATATGTTTGTAGGGGCAGACTGAGACATGTCCAATACCACTGTCAGGCATCATACTACACTGTGAATTGGGCCAGTATATGTAGGGGTAATGTGCGAGTGGCAAACATATTGAGATGTTTTTGTTCACATAGTCCTTATACTATACTGTTCCTTTGGCTTACTGGTATGTCACTGTGCCTGTGGTGGACTTGGTTGTGGTTATGCACTTTCACACTGGTGTCTGTTTTTCAATGCTTTTACATCCCTGTAGTGCCTGATATATTTGCCAATATATGTGTAACTCCCCCAAGTGGATTTGGGTTAGTGTTGTGTCAGTCTGTCTATAGTTTGGATAGTGCTTTGTGACATGCTTAGCAGCTGAGTGTAGTTTCCCCAATGCAATGTTATGTCTAGATATTTGTAGGATGAACTGTTTCCTGACCCCCCCATAAGTGTTGTGTATTTCTGACAAATCAGTGGTATGATGTGAGGATTTCAGTCACTAACTAGTGAGAAGTAGTTGAGTGTTAGACTTGTGCTATTTAAATCAATATATGTTAGGACAGACATGAGGGTGTTACTGCAGCAACTGTGTTAGCTTTTCTACTCCAGTATTTCAGATATGTCCCCATTTTCATGGCTTTCTCCACCCACTTTGTCAGGGTTGGTCCAGATTCATTGCACTAAGGGGTTCTGAGCCTACCTCTCGACTGTCCGGATTGTTGCAGTATATATATATATATATATATATATATATATATATATATATATATATATATATATATATATATATATATATATATATATGCATCTCCATACATATTTATATGCGTATATGCATAAATACAAAACCTGACTGAATCTATGGAATATTTTCCCTACTGTATAATGACTCTACTGCATGATATGTTTGAAAAAGCATCAGCAATGCTTACAGCTCAAATGGTGTAGTGGTACATTGTTCTAACTATGGTGTTCAAGACTTGGGAGGGCTGATTATTTTGTTGCTAGGCAGAACAGTGGCTGATGGAAACAGAGTGATTAAAGCAGTTTGGAAAAGTTGTAAGTGGGCTTGCGTGGGTTTGCGTGGCACTAAGTGATGCCAAGCTATGGTTAATCCATTTTAGCTTCACTTACCGCCGCTTATTCCCGCTTACCCCTGTGCTAATTTCTTTAAAAGAAAAGAAAAGGGGGTGATAGGAAAGTGGTGAAAAAAGGGGCATGCAGAGGGAAGTACAGTATCAAATGTAGCTAGGGATGTGCAGGCCGGGTGTAGAAAAGTTCCATAGCAGTCCCTTTCTTCTACAGCAACAGCTGTGAATTTCTACAGAATTTGCACGTGAATTTGAACACTCAAGCCCCTGAGAGAGGGGTGAGGACAACAGTAATGTGTAGTCAAGCCAATTGGACCAGATTATGTGTCCAGATGACACATGTGTGAAATGGACAGCTATGTATGGGGCATCATTTTTTTTTTTTGGGGAACAGATGCCCCCCTTCCCTTTTTATGGTGAGAGTGTAATGCTGGGGAAGGACAGTAGGTATATTTATGGAGGTAAGTTGGGTAGGAAGACAGACAAGACAGACAAGACAGCAGACAGGGGCAGTATATGACACATGTGGGGGTAAACACCTTGGATAGGGTAGGTGGTTGGGAACCAGATGCCCATGAGCCCCCAGATGTATACAGTGGGACTGAGGTCCCCACCCATGGGCAGCCAATACTGCACCTTCACAGCCCCAAAGGTGGTTGTGCTGGGGGCTGGAAAGGAGGGGCAAGCTGACCCTCAAGAGGAACCAGGCAACCCTCAATATGGCACAGCTGTCCACCAAACTCCTTTTGGATGGTGCTAAGCATCAAACCTCAGACCTGGCTACAGGTGATGATTTCCTGTCTGCACCCTTTCCCAGGGGGGTGACGGGCCCCATCTCCTGAGGCGGTTCCACCCGATGGTGGTGCAGGACCAGTGGATGAGGAGGTCCCGGGTTGGGTCCCAGACATGCTGGGGCCCTGTGCCATGGCCAGATGAGGCAGGGCAGGTGGATCCAGTGGGATCTGCCATCCCAGACATGCTATGGTGTTGAGGTTTACAAAATATGTTGGTTAGTCATGAACATAATATTTCAAAATTCGTTTTAAAAGCATGCATGGGTGTTCCAGTTAACCCAAAACAGATTTGAAACAGTTGCATAGCAAACAGAATGCATGCATAAATGGAACAACAATAGGCATCATAAAGGCATGCAAGTTACATTGATAGCAACAGGCCACCAATGATAGTATTTGAACAGGGAACATTAATAATCAAATGATTCAATATTTGTAGAACAATAGGACACATGTCCCAACAGTAGTTTTGAAAAAACATACTCATTGATTATGTGTATGAATTACTGGTGCAGATAGGGTGGGGAAGAGAGAGAGATGCCAATTAACAACTGCATAGGCTTTGATTATTCACAACTATACTGATCATTACTCTACTCATTACTCTCCAGATATGACCTCACTTTACATCTACCTATGGCCTGGGGTTGGGCAGTGGAATGTTTGTACACAGTGAATTACTAAAGCCTTCTTAAAGCTAATACATACATTTCCTTACCTGGCAGACCCATGGAGGAAATTTCTGTTAACACTACCTGACAGTTTCTACACATATTCAAGGTTACACATGTGACACTGACAGGGGTGCTCTGCACTCATGCTGTGCGTGTGCACTACTGCCATACTCCACCTGGATTTCCATCTGTCACCCTGGCTATTGGCAGCAGTGACCACTAGCCATGACAGCATGACACTTGAGGGACATTTATCGAAAGAAACTGCTTGGTGTATGTACTTATCTTGCTGTCATTTGCAGCTTTGGGGTTGGACACTGGAAGCATTGTACACAGTGTATTAGTACAGCCTTGTTTACAGCTAATAGAAAAATGTTCTTACCTGACAGACCTGTGGAGGAAATTTCTGTTAACACTACCTGACTGTTTCTATAATTGTTTACTTGCCTGTTTTCTGCCTAATACTCTGTTGGTTGGACAATCTGACCTTATAATTCTGACATTCATGCATGGCAGATAGTTCTTGCACTGTGTATTAATACTCTGACATATTAGAGTCTGGAAAGCAATAGTTAACACAAAGCACTGCTGTAGGGGATACAGTATAATAGTTTACACATTACTATTCAGGGATCAGATCTTGGTGCATGGAACATTTCATATAGTTGATCTCCTGTTTTACAGCTCCACAATCTTTGTCAGATGAGCCTCAATTAAGTCATGCTGTCAGAGCCATAGTTAATAAGCAGAACCAGTACACATTTAGATTCATACCACCATATACCAAAGTAAACACAAGAGTCTGGGGTTTTTAGTTTCATTGAAGGGTACTGGCACTTTTATTAATAGATATCCCGTACATCAATATTACTCTGCTAATGTCTCATTTATTCATTACACACAGTGCACATTTTAACCTACTGGCAGTTGACATTCTACTCCTTTCTATTTATTTGGTCTGAATACTGCAAGCTAGATTTGTACTCTCCAGCCTTCCAGCATAGCCTTAGTAACCTGCTGGCATGGGCATCTATATTCGCAGCCCTCCCATCTGCAGCTGTACAGGAGATAAAGAAACATTTATGCATACATATCAATCACATATGCAGGCTGGACTTTGGTAAACACTAATTGATACTGATACATACTTCTGGGACATTCTGTGCCCATGCATCTTGGGTCCACTGGTTCAGCAGCTTCTTCTTCCTATGCTTGAGGTCAGCAAAATGGTGCCAGACCTGCTCACCAGTTCAAGGGATGCCAGTAGCACTGGTGAGATCATGTTCAAGATGGTCCCAGGCCTCTGCTTTGTACTGGGAGCCCTGGTACTGGCCCTGCAGCAGTCTCTCCTCATGGTCTTTCACTAGGAGTCCAACCATGACCCTGGACTCTTGAATGCCCCAGCATTGCACCCGAAAGTGCAATCCATCTGCTATGCCAGCCATAGTGCCTGCAAAGATGAGCTACAACTGGTTATGGCTGTATTCTCATCTGCAAGGTTTAAATAGAGCCAAATTCCTGCCCTTTCCTGTCATTGGACCATTTTGAATATGCTGAGCTAAGCTAAGCAATGTGCAAACCCACTTAGCTAAGGTTGGCACTGCTTAAAAGGATAGATGTTGAGCACTGCTTACCAATGCACAAATCTGCTTAACTGGGCTACTTATTGCATAGCATTTACATTTAAGCAATGCTTACACCCGGTTAGCATAGCTGAGCACTACTTAGCATTGCTCACATTTCATTTTAGTAAGTATCAGGATTGTGGGATTGATTCCTCATTACTGACATATTATAATTTTATGTTTACCTTCTATGACATCCCCCTATGTGCTTTCATTAAATTATATTCTTGTGTAACTATACTGTATGGATTACTTGTGTTTATATGGGGCTTTCACATCTTTTCTAGACTGACATCTCACTTTTGGACCTGCTACACTTCCCTGGTTGACAAAAAACAGTTGCTACATAATCTAAGTTTACAAAAATATTTTTAACACTACTTTCCCATAGAAAAATAAGTTGCCTGTCTTGGTAATCTAACCATGAATGCCTGCATATAAAGCTGGGACTCTAACCACTACATTATTTCAGCTTGGAACTTTCGCCTTTATATTTGCTTTTATCTCCTATGAGATGTTTAAGCTATGCTAAGCAGATGATCATAATGCACACACCTATTAGCTACACTTAAATATTATTATTATGTTATATAAGTGAGTTGTGTGGTGTTCTGACAACTCATTGAGGACTGCAATCATGAAATAATGGCATTAATTTGGCTTTCAGGCTTCTATCCTTCAGGGACTCCTGTTAATACATATCCTGTTTTCTATCAACTTTTGAAGTGTGTGAGGGCAATTTCTCAGACATGTCCCTATTTTATTACTTATTCCCCCGTTATTTGTGCCTTTGTCAACATGCACTGTTGTAAGGGAATATTGGCATACATTTGCTTTCAGACTTCTACCCATCAGTAATTTATGCTAATGCATGACCTGTTTTCTATCAACTTTCTAAGTTTTGTGGCCAATATATGTGTTATGTCCCTTTTGAGGGATTTATCCCTCAATATTTGTGCATTTGCACGCATTTCCTGCTTTAGCAGGTTGTAGAGGTGTCGTGCAGCACTTTGGCAATGCAGGGGATGTGTCACAGATCCTGTCACACACCCCCTGCATTGCTTTCTTGCTGCCGATGTTTATTTCAGTGTCTATGGACACTGAAATGATCATTATTTTTTATTGTTACTATATTCACTACTTCTAGTGCATTCAGTTTATACTTTGATTTCCATTTTCTAATAATTGCTTTTTTGGCAGCCACCAGAATTAAACTCAGCAAGGTCTTTATATGGCTAGGCAATTCTACCTCTGTATCATAGCTCAAAAAATCATTTCCTTAGTTACACTAATTTGCTCACCCAGCATTTCTAACAGAGTAGACTGCAGGGAATTTTTAGTCTGCCAACTCATTGCACTCTCCCCAAAAGTTCCTATTTATCTCTTTCTTTCTCATCACACCTCCAGCATTTTTAATATACCTCAGGAAATATTCTGTGGAGTCTGCTTGGGGTAAAAAATACCTGTGCAAACACTTCCAAGCAAATATCGTAAATCTTAATGGGATACTTGGTACAGCATATAAAACATTGCATGATAACTATATGAATCAATCAGAGGAGGTTAAAAAGGATTGGGAAGAGAGACTGGATAAGAAATTCACAAAGAAACAGTGGGAGGATATAAGTATGACTCCCAAATATGCAAAAGATCAGACCATTATATTTTGGTGGAAGAGGTGATATAAGTCCTCCTACAGGAAACAGAGGCCCAGTCCTCACAAGAAATAAGGTTTGTATACTTGTAACGTTTTCTCAGGCACATTTCTAAATTGTTTTTACGAACAGAATAGAATGTACTTCATCTAGGATTTTCTGCAAATTTTATTTAAGAATTTTTAAGATTAATTTCTAGGGTGGTGCACTAATCCCATGGAACTAGGTCATGAAGACATACATGGAAATATGTACATTTACAATTCATGAGCAATAACATATATAAGCATAAAATAGTGGAAGTAGTTAACATAAAGAGAATTTATATAACAGTTATATACACAACAAAAAAGAATAACTAAAGTTTAAAAAAGCAAAGTTTCATTTACCTTGGTTGTTACCTGCTATGTGCCAATCGGAAAGGTGAAATGTTGATTTCCAACAGGAATGAGATACATGTGATATAACAGATACCCATTTAGTGCATACAAGCACCTGTGATTTTTACATTCTCTGTTGTCTTGTTTAATATTGGTCCTCACCAGGGCCACATTAACACAGTTGCCCATGGAGCTATAACTATAGACCCCTGAATAGGGACTCCACTGCTGTTACAATGTTATTGGTTTCTTTAATTTGAAGGCTGCAAAGTAAAGGCTCCCTTATTTGTGCTCTTCCTAAATGAAACAAGACCACAAATGTGGGATGAGATTGTAGGGTAGCAGCCAATCATCCTGGTTAAGGAGATACAGTACAGCTTGTTGCAACCTCCCTAATCTCATGCATTTTGTTTTTGTGATTTCTCCAGTCTGTGACTCACAGGTACAAATATCAAGGTTATAAGACTTCATGTAGCGGATATGTTCAAAGTGGCAAAGTACATTTGGTTATCTGTACTGAATGTATTACATAGTTATTGCTGAGAGCTGCTCGCAAAAGTGTAACATTTCCCATGATGGTGATTATAGGACAGTCCAAGGATATTTGATTTTACTTTAGCACTGCAAAGCAAAATTAAATTCTCCTGGTGTAGCTGTCCATGTGAAATGATGCCATGTTGGTAGTGCCTGCTAGGAGAAGACCACTCTAGTTAGCATTCATACTCCTAATTGTCTGTAGGCTGTACTATCCTTAATACCTGAATGGAGGGGGATGGTGAAGGAAAAGGAATCACAAAACTAGTTATCATTAAAGCTACATACTTAAATTAATGAGAGGTCATAAGTGTAAGAGCTCTGTTTGCTCTGAGGGCAAAAAATAATTTATAGATTACAGATATCTGGGATATGTGCAGACCACTGGAATGGTAAGGGGATACTTTTGCCACAAGAGTGTCAGAATGAAACTTTTCATTGCAAACTAAATTGAATCATAACAGAAGAGCAGATACATTAGACAATGACCACTTATACTGTTCCCTAAATCCCTACTGAGAAAATGTGAATAGTAAGTTTGTGATGTGCTGTACTGACTCAGTTTGCCTTAATGAATCACCTGAACACCTGAAAGTTAAGACTGTCCCCTGACACTAGACAGATTTATCCAAAATCGTAACCTAAAGAAACCTGCTAGAAATGGTACAAGAATCATTGGCGGTACTCTGTACCACCCTTATAGCTACAGATAATAATGGATTCCTTCCCATTAACAAGTGCCATATGTATTTGTTTTCACACACACACACACACTCACACAGACGCGCGTGCATGTGTGTGTGTATCATGTATACATATATACGTGAAATATATATATATGTGTGTGTGTGTGTGTGTGTGTGTGTGTGTGTGTGCGTGTGTGTATGTCATTTCATCTAAATGTGCAATATCCTAACATAAGTGATTGGAAAAATGACCTCATATACACTTTGCTTAAATTCAACATAACTTAAAAACATAAAAAAAGCAGAAAAACAATCTGCCTCCCCTGCACCCCAACCTCACACTTAACGTATGTATAACAGTTTCAAGAATAAAGTTCCATTATAATTTCAGGTCTATGCCCTTGAGAATCATATTTTAGAACTGGTGCCAGTAAAAAATGAAATGTCATATTGCAATCCCACAACTAACATAATGGAAGAGTTATTTTCTTAGTTGTTTATTATGTGTGAATTCAACATTTGCCTGTTATTTTAACTGACCCTAGTATTCTAAGCTTAAGCCCTGGTCTGGGAGAGTTGCTGTTTGTACATTTGTGAATATGATGATTCTTCCTTTGTCCAGTGCTAGGGGCATGTTGCTAAATTAGTATTTTTACCCATACATCATTCCATCTACAGACTTTTCTTCCACTAAAACAGTTTCCCCTAGGTAAATTGGTCAGGTTTACAGCCCCCCCCCCCCAAGGGGGTTACAGGTGAAGGACACTAATCTGAAAGAGACCACTGGCTAGGGCTAGCTTGATGGGAATATGATCCTGTCCTTACTTTGGCTGCTATCTCACTGGCCCTGGGGTGTTTAAATATATATGCACCTAACCGCTCCTTATTTTAGCCAGAAAGCATGGTACAATACCTGCAGTACTCAGTTTAGTGTGTGCATATTTATTGTATGCCCAGTGACCCCAGTTAGAGTGAATACACTCTTTGGCAAACCTGCAGCCCCAAATTCCCCAATACAACAGCTGTACTACCAGTCCTTCTACCAAAGAGTATGCTTGTGGCAGGGCTCTTCTATTATCCTACCAAGGCAGACTGGCTGTGCCAGCATTAGATATCACTCCTATCCTGCCCTGGCTAAGGCCTTCAGTTCCCAGGCTTATATTTAATCCCAGCTCATCTGGAGTGTAGTCATAGTCTAAACCCATATGGCAGTGAAGCCAGCAGTCTCACCTAAAACTTATACCAGGTCTTGTATTTTATATTTCAGATAACCATCAAACAGAGGAATAGCTAATTATCCACAATGTGGCTGCTGATGACATGTCTTAGTTTTATTTTCTGTTAGATAAATGCTATCTAACATTAAGCTGCAAATTAATTTCAAACATTATACCACTATTCTGTGTTGTAGCTTATATTTTACCACGCTGCTATTGCAGCTTTGTCGTCTTTGCTAGGTATGTTATATCTGAACTGCTCTTGGCAGCAGTTAGTGCAAAACTACTTTTAATAAAGGGTAATGATTAAAATTACATATAGCTGAGCTACTGTGTGTTTAGCTTTATTGGGAAGGCAGACCATTGTCTTAGTCATAAAAGCATTTATAAAACTGTATGAATACATTTTATATAACAATAAAAACAAGAAGCATGCAAAGAAACTCAGTGGGCAGTATGCATGTCTAGAACCATAAGGTATAACGACAGGCAGTTCTAAGCTTAGTATGAATAACAAGGGTAACACATTTTAGTGACAGTGCTCAAATCTAGAACTTGGTTACTCACATTGCATACTTTCTGCGCACAATTACTGTCTTCATAAACTTCCTTTTGCTTATTTTTCCCATTCTAGTCTCTTTCTCCACTGTCTATACTACTTTCTTACTAAATATTCTATATAGTTTTATACTTGATGTCCATTCTTTTCAGAATTTTAAGTATTTTTGTTTCTATGCTTCTTGCTTCAATAGTCTTCATAAACTGTTTTTAGTTTTTCATATAGGCTGGTATTCAGAAACAGTGCTTAAGCAGAATAGCTCTAGCAGTGCATACTATATCTCACATGGCCTAAGGAGCCCATTAGCATGCATGCTCACAATGATGGGTATTTACACAAGCAATGACACAACACTATGAGGGCTTCACAGCAAAGTCCCTCCCAATTCATTAGCATAAATGGGAAGGAAATGGGTGCATTGGACAGTCTGATAGTCAGAAAGGGAGAAAAGCAAGCAGAACAACACACAGAAGGGCAAGAGTAAAGGAAGACTGAGATGGGGGTGGTTAAGGAAGGATAGACTTTTTTCAGGACAGGTGTTCATTTTTGGTTGCAAAGGGAAGGAATGGGCAGAAATGAGGGTATAGGTTCATAGGTTCATAGGTGTGTACTAGGCTAATGGCTCTGGAGCCTTTACAAGCCTAGCCCATAGAAGTGCCCTGGCATCGTGCCACCCGACATTAGTTTCTACTGCCACTATCAAGTAGATCCACTGGAGTGATCCCTGGGGTGAACATTCTATTTCCTATCCAATCATCAAGATTTCTCTTGAAGAGGGCCAGTGAGGTGCTCTGCTTGACATGTATGGGAAGTCTATTCCAGAGCATGGGCAGTCTCTGGGTTATGAACCTGTCCCTCCAGCACGTTCTGTTGATTGTGGTAATGAGGTTGAGGTCTCTGGAGTGTGTGGTATGGAGAGATTGGGATTTCTTTAGATGAAGCATTTCTAACAGAGCTGGGTCAGACATGGCTTTGTAAGTCAAGCAGAGATCACCTCTTAGTAGATGATATGAGACAGAGAATAGCTGGAATTTTTTTGAGACTGTCTGTGTAGGACATACGTTTAAGGCTGAGGATCCTCTTTGTGAGGTACTTTTGTGGTCTTTCCAACTGCTGCATGTGTCTGATGAGGTACATGCCAAATGGGGCATTATACTCAATGATTGACCTAATGAGGGAAGACTAGAGAGAGATGATAACCTCTTTCTTCCTGGATGCAAAACCCTTGGGAATGAGATGTGCCACATAGAAGGACTTTCTTACCACAGTGGCAATGTGGTGGTTGAAGGAGAGGTTGCTGTCAACCTATGTACTCGGATCTCTTATAATGCCTTCAGTGTTCAGTGGGCACCCATCAATGTGGTAATTAGTGGGAACTGAGGTTTTTCCAAAGGAGATGACAATGCATTTTTTGGCATTAAGCTTAAGGCCATTGTTTTGACACCAGTCATTGGTCTCAGTGAGGCCTTTCTGAAGGATGTCTATATCACTTGGGGAGTTAATAATGGCTCCCAACTTGCAGTCATCTGTGACCTTGGTCAGCCAGAGTCTCTCCATGTTGGCCTGGACTTCTGAGAAGTAGATGCCAAACAGGAGAGGACCCAGGGTTCATCCCTGTGGGACACCACTCGTGACTGGTTGGCAGTCTGACTTGGAGTCTACTACTTTCACACTGTGGGTTCTATCTATGAGCCAATTTTCAGCATACCTAGTGATATAGGGGTTGATTCCTAGTTTGGTGGGTTTATCAGTAATTCCTGAGTGGGGAATGGTATCAAAGGCCTTGGCCAGATCGAGGTAGGCTGTATGAACCACCTTGTCCTAATCCACAGCTCTGATGACTGACTTAAAGAAGTCAACCAGGTTGAGCAGGCATGATCTACCTTTCACAAAACCAAACTGCATGGGTTCTAGAGTTTGGAGATTCCCTATATCCTTGTTAATTAGGTCCATGATGATGTGGTCTATAGCCTTACATATCAGACTCATCAGGCTAATGAGGAGGTAATTCCCAGGTTCTGTAGTCGCTCCCCCTTTATGGAGAGGGATGACTGTAGCAGTGCGCCATTCTGTAGGGACAAAGCCTGAGGTGAGGCTGTGATTGAACAGGGCACACAGATGTGGTACCTGTTCACTTTGTAGTTCATGTAGAACATATGCAGGGATCTTGTCGGGTCCCATGGAAGCTGTATTCTTGGCCTTGGATAATGCAGCTTTAACCTGTGCTACAGTAATGCTGGGTGCCTGGTATTTCTCCGGTATTGTGATTGGTCCTTTAGGGGGTGAGAGGGGTAAAGTTGGCACTGAATCTGTCAGCCAATATGTTGGCAATAGCTGTTGGTTCAGTATAGGAGGTACCATTGTGCAGAAACTCAGAGCAAACCTAGGTATTGCCATGTAGATCCTAACTATAATTATAGAAGGCTTTGTGGTTGTTTTTAGTGCCTGCCTCAATTCTGCCTTCATAGCTGGCTTTAGAGGTTTTTATGAGGGATCTCAACTTTTTGTTGAGGCTAATAAGAGAGTTTTTCCCAGTCTTGGGACTTCACCTTTTTCTGCAACAGTTTCTTTCTTCTGTTATAGAGTATGGCAGGGGGGCACCAGATTGGCCTTTTTTTTTGGAGGAGAGCATCTTGGTTCTGTTGGGTATGGCTAGTTCCATGCATTTATGTACATGTTCGTACAGTGCATTGGTGCATAATTCGGCAGTCATGCATCTATTTTCCATTGACATGGGTGCTGTGAAGTTAGTCACCTCTGTTTTTAGGAGCCCAAAGTCAGCTTTGGAGAAGTTTTTCATGGTGGTTACCTTTGCGGGGGGTGTAGGTGAGATGTGGATTTCCACGGTGATTAGTTTGTGGTCAGATCTAACCAGGGAAGACTTGACTATAGGTGTAGAGCAATGGTTGTCCATGTTAGTAATAACCAGATCAAGGATGTTGCTTCCTCTAGTGGGGGTAAGAATGAGCTGGTCCAGGGCATTGGAACTGATGAATTCCAGGAAGTGTTGGGCCAGTGTATTGGTACATGAGTAGTTTTCGCAGTTGATGGAGGGGTAGTTGAAGTCACCTAGTATGAGAGTGTTGGTTTGGACCTTAATAGTTTCCAGGGTGCTTAGGAATGTGGAGTGAGAGTCTTGGGACATGGTTAGGGACCTATAGCAGGCTGCGGCCTGAATCACCATCTTACTCAATGTTAGTTGTACCTGAAGTATCTCAGATGCATTATGCTGGAATACTAGTCTGGAGGTGTGCATATCTTTTATGAATATGGAGACACCACCACCTTCACAGCTTTGGTCCAATTTCTGAGGCCGAAAGGTGTAGAATGAGTTATAGCCTGGTAGCGCAGGGATGCTTTCTGTTGTTTTAAACCAGGTCTCCGTACAGCACAAATGTCAATGTTCTCCATTTTGAGGAGTGCTTCAAGCAAGTGCATCTTCAGATTTAGACTTCTAGCACTGAGCAGCATAACTCTCAGATTGCATTTATTTATAGCTGTTACGGTGGTAATTTGTTTTTTGGAGCATCACCTAAAAAAGGCACTATAGGAGTGGCAAGAGCCTTAGCCAGTATCCAGAAACCCAGGGGTGACAGATGCAGGCCATCTCTGGCAAAGCATTGAGGTCTGTCAATCCTATCATCCCAAGCACATAGATACTGGATCCCCTTAGAGTGACACCAGAAACTTAGCCAGTTGTTGGAGTCAATCATTTTCTGCTTGTACTGCTGTATCATTCTGGGCAACTGTAGGATACTGCTCAGGGTTTGGGTCATACCTGCCTGGGCCAAATAATCCAAGAGCCCCTCCATGTCTCTTTTCGTGTAGTTCTGGGAGGTGCATCTCAGGTCATTTACACCCACATGGACAGTGACAGAGTCATACTTCTACTTGTTGTGGAGTGACCTGAGTGCATGTCTTATGTGTTGGATTCTGGCACCTGATAGACATCTGGCTGTTACCTTCTCCTTATTTAACCTAGTGAGTGGGACATCAGTGTGCCTCACTATCAATTCACCTATGATTAGTGTATTGGGCAAGCTGTTTTGCCTTGTGGCTTAGGTTGTGGGGCACTGTGTAGGTGAGCTATCTGTCTTGTGGTTTGTGCTGTGTTGTGGTGGTCGAGAGCATTTTTGTCTTGGAGGTCTCTGCTGTTTGGGTAGCTTGCTATTGAGAGCCTCTGTGAAGGTGGGTGTGTGGTTTATGTTTTTATATGAGAGCTGTGATGGCGGGTGTTCTGGAGGATTATATGTTGCATGTAATGTGGTCCAAGTGTTGACCTTCTCCTCTTGACCAGCTATTCCAGTCTTGGTTTGAGAGTGCATGGCTTCCAATTTGGATATATAAGTGCATCTCTCACGTCTGAGTGTTGGGAGATAAGAGGAGAGGGTTGTCTGTGTATATAAGGCAGTTGCTACACTGCCTCAGAATGCCCAACTTCACCAAGTTAATAGGAGAAAGCACAGGGAACTGACCTTGAGACATGCCAGGAGGGATGGTCATTATTACTAAGTACTGGAGCTGTTTCCTTATAAATTCCTTTTACAGGAAAAATGTCACTCAAGGTATCTGAGTCTATGCCAAACACTTAAGGGAAACTAATACGTAGACCCTGAAAATGTAAGGATGAAGTATTTAGGCAGATAATCTGAAGTTAGAAAGAAATCAAGCAGTACTTACTGAAAAATAAAGAATTAGCTTGTCAAGAATGATGAAAAGAGGGGAGTCACATGAATTTCTACTGCCTGGCTACTACTAATGCTGGTCTCAGCACAGTTTCACTCTGTTGGGATACAATATTCCTTTGCTTCTTCTCTCACTAGAAGCAAAATGTTAGCTCCAATTCCAAGAAGAGAAGCAGGCCACGGCCTGTTTGATGATCCACATTCTTGTCCCAGAGATGCAAGGGTCTGCAGGCTTTTAACCTTTTTCTGGTAAATGCCTCAAATAGCAACCACGTATAGAGATGATAGCAAAGGTAGACAAACACAAAAAACAGACAAAGACCACAATGGAGGTGCTGGCATAAATGAAAGGGACAGAAACACAGAAGTAGGACAATTGGTGATGTGAAGTTCTGGACCACAAGGAAAGTGAATCAAAGAAAGGGAGGCATGCAACATAAATATGGATAGGATAAAGTGGCATCTGACTGTTGCATTGCTATATCCAGTGAGAGGTCAGTCACCTCCATGACCACAATCCTAGCTGGGTCTAGGTACTGTTGGCCTGCTGGATAAGGCCAGGCAGTACTGCGACATTGTGCATTCCAGAAGTATGTGCTGTAGGCACCCAATGCAGGAGTCTGATCATCAGGCTCCAATACTATTACCACACTCTCAACAAAGGTACAGCTACTGTAGTAAAGCCACAGGGTACAGTGACATGTAGAGAAAATTGTGAGTTGCATTAACATTATTGTGTTGTTGCTGGAGGGGGGCTGCTCTAAGCTACTTGTTTACAGGGGATGGGGTGGGGGTTAGGAGGCCTTGTGACTGAGCTCAACAGTATATCACCATGTGACGAAAGGAGATATTGCCAGACCAGATAGCTGGAATTTTGTAAATAATTATATGTCATTCGTGAATATCGAAATGATTTGTGTAAGTGAATATCAAAATGATTTGTGTAAGATACTTGTGTTGCAAATGTATTAGAACTGTATGTCATGTGTAAATCAAACTGCTTATATAGACATGTGTGTTGAAAAGGGTATTTGCAAAAGGCTTGTGTTTAGAATGGATCCAGAGTGTGCCCTACTGAAAATGAATAGAAATGTACATACACTATTGTAACTGTTTAAATGTATATATTTTAACAATGGAAGCTAGAATACAGAAGGTTAACTTCAGAAAAATAACTGAAATTAAATTACTTTATGGCTACACAATAAAAGATGGTATCTTTCAGTTTCCAATGCAGCTAGACACAGAGTATGTGCTGAGATGCTTCCTGTATTGTCTTTGGAGTGAACTAATTACTAGTTTTGAAATCTGAAGGAATGCAATTGTTTTATGACTTCCAGCATCTGCCAAAGATCTGAGGTCTATGCATTTTCACAGGTAGATGTTAAATACTGTCAGATTCAAGTAGTGGGGATTTCACCTTGGATAGAGTCAGATGACAATAAATGATGTCATTCTGCAAGCTATCCCATCAGTAATATTTGAGATATTAATTTGAGAACTCTCTGAAAGAGACAGTGCATTCTATATTCTGTCTTGGACCTGACCAAAACCATTCACCACATCTGCCTTGCTCTGATGAAGTAAGTTACTAGGGAATAGTATAATTCTCTTGGATACAATCAGGAATATAGCAAAGCGTAGTTTAGATATTCTTCTTTATTTATTTGAGACCGTCCTGCAATGCTGTTTTAAATATTTCATGTGACTTTGAACTCTGATGTCACTATGATTATGCACTGAGTATTTTCTTGATCTTTTATTATTTATTATTAAATATATTTAAACCTTTCATTATGGCTGATGTGTCTAGAGATACTTAGGTTTGAGAGTACTTACATATTTATTTGGTGACACTGTGTGGGCACTCCTAATAGCCTTGCTCTTGGTCAAACTGCCATTTGTATTAATATTAATATTACACAGCAAGATTGGTCACCTTTTGTTAAGGGCCTTAAAGTAGCTGATAAGGAGTTTGCTGGTGGCAGTAATAACTACCTTATAGTCTGGGCAAAAAGGGGCATAGCTAGTAAACCTGTGCTAGCCTTTCCCAGGTATGTCTGTGTGTGTAAATCAAACCTCAGAGAGTGCATGTGTGAGCTTCTTGGGCAGGGACATGAAGCACTGGTTGGACAGAGAGGGTGCTGAAGGTCTTGGCTTGGCCACTCATATGAGATCTTAACTCTATAGCTGTTCCAGTGGGGAGTCATAATTAGGATCTGGAGAAAGAGGGAGATACCAGCCACAGACTGACTGTGTTCTCTGTATGCTCTTAAGGGAAATTGCACTTGCACTGTGTGTGTACCTGTAATCCTCCCAGTGTATATCCCTCACTGATGCCAGTGGTGAGGATTGAGGCTCCTTGATTACTGGTCCACCACAGTACTTTACAGATCATAGAATCATAGAATACTGTATGATGTGGATGTGGTGAAAGGACACAGGCTATATATGGGGGCCATATAGGGGGGTGACTGACTGCACACCCACCAGCAGACAGTTCTGTAAGGAATACTGGAGGTCCTGGAAAAATGGATACAAGTTTATCTGTGGAATTTTTCTGGAATGCAGAGGCAATTGCAAAAAAATGTGGTAAGACGATTCATGCTAATTATATGGACTAATGTGTACTTTACATGAAACATGAAACATGTGCCTTTAGGGGGTTTGTCATAATGATGTTAAGCTGTTCAAAGTTACCTGAGGAGTATCTCAGGGACTGCACCTAACATTCAGGAATGCTTTGAAGTGGGCCTCATAATCCTGATGTGCTGAATGCCTAAAAAGACTGACATGCACAAAACACTGGACAGTGGCCATGGGGTTATTATTCCTGTTTTGTGTTTGACATAATTTTTCTTTGGGGGGTACAGTGACTTGCAGTCAGTACATAGGTACCACACAGTACAGACCAGTACTAAAGGGGGGGAAGACTGGGGGTACAGGTGCAGACAGCCTTCCACATGTACGCTGAAGACCAAATGTGAGAAAGCATGGGGACATTTCACATGGATCACGTGCATTGATACACTGTCATCCACACATGTACACTGCATTGGCAGGTGCATCTGGTACATACTATATGGTTTAGTGTGAAACATACCTGTGTCCAGCTACAGGAAGCTGTCTCATGACAGCAACCTGTAGTGTTGGCGTGTCCTTTTGGGTGGGTCAGGTGTTGCAGTCTGTACTCACTTTGTACACATGAATGGGAGACAATACTGTGTGGGTTGCAGATATCATTGATCAGTCAGTGAACATATGTATATGTTAATATCTGCAGTGTGAGATTGCTCCTAAGGAGCACAACTGTATGGAGAAGTAATCCAGGTAGAGAAAGACATCTTGCTGCAGGCCCTGCATATAACAACCAGGAGATTCTTCTAACTGATAAATATGACCAGGCCTTCCAAGAACATGTATTACAGGAACTTGTTGTGGAAGTAAATGCTGTCAGTGGCTATAATGGATCTACACTACAAGTGCTTTGTTGGGTCCCTGACATGATACACCACATGTGCAACAATGCAACTGTCATTGCATGGTGGAGGATGGCCAAGTATGAGGTTCTGTCTACTCAAAACATCTTCACAGACATGAATTAGTTCTTAGCATATTTGTATGGAGACATGGACTGCTTCTTCATACCCATTGGAGGACTGGCCATTGCATCAAAACTTCACCCACCACCACAGGAAACTGTGGGTGATGTCTCAGATATGTATAACCTTATGTATATATTGCATATTGTAACATGCCACAACCATTAGCTTTCATATGTTGAATATGATCATGTCATCTCTAAACAGAGTTCTAGCTGCCATGAAATTCTGCACATAGTAGGTTGTCTTTCATTCTTTGCATATCATACTATTGTACATCTTTTTCAACAATGGAAATTGTGATTGTTACTAAGTAGCACTGATACAGTACATTTTTTCTGTCTGTTTTACAATTGATTTGATGCATGGGTCATCCACCATGGATGCAGACATGTCTGATGTCTGTCAATTGGCTGAGCCTAACAATGATGGTAGATAAAGAATGATACAGTCAGCAACTGCAGTGGCACTATTAAACATGGGTACAGTGGCAGGCACATTACCTATTTTTTCCACTGACACAACTCCATTGCTTGGGCAACCTCTGTTCCTGTTCACCAATGAAGAACAAGAACTGGCTAATACAGCAGAATAGGACACACCCTCCTCCTTTGCCCTTGTGAGGAAACTGTAGTCAATGGTGGCTCTACTGTGTGTGAGCACAGCTATAGGGGACAAAGTTCCAGAAGTCAACAACACCTTAAGTTCCACTCTATACCCAGTGGATTATTTCCATGGTGATTACACAGTGTTTGTGCAAGGCAGTAATTCAGGCAGAGACCAACACCACCATGGCCGTAGCAGACCTGATTGCTGTAGTGCCTGGTTTGTCAAATAACATCGGATAGTGCTTTGCATCTGTAGGTTAAATTTCAGAAGCATGCCAGGAGGAGTCTATATCCTCCAGGGCTTTTCTGCTGCTACATTCTAGGGCTGACAACATTCATGTGGCCATCTCCTCCACATACAGTGGAGAAACTCATCATTGAACAGCTAAACCATGGTCATGCAGCACTCTCCATGCCTACTACCAGTGTTGAGAGTGCTGCGGCCCACCATGGCTGCCCTTGAATATGAGACATAAGTGATGGTCTCACCAAGTCCTGTCCCACTGTCTTTGATCATACAGCTCACCAACCTCTGTGCCAGCTACTGATTGCAACAATAACTTTCAATGATGAGTGAGGCTTTTTGAGCAGAACTTCACTTACCAGTGCAGGAACAAGGACATAGATGGTCAACCCAAGTTCCTAATGAGGATGACATGAACCTGTCACAAAGACAAGCACACAGTGTGGAAATATCTGCAGGAGTCTTGTCCAATGACAAACAAGCTGACCAATACCTGTCCACCTCTGGACACCTAATACACAAAGGAGACACCACCCCCATCCCTGCATTTTCTTTCATACTTGGCAAAACCACAAGGTGTAGACACAAATGCACATCCACATCATTAGCCTCCCTGACATCATGTACATTGCAAACCCCTATCTTTTTTGTTCTCTTCTCCTGTGGTCTTAATGCTGTGTTAGCATGGTAGCCACCATCTAGTCCATGCATTGTATAACATAGCTAGGCTTTAGAATTGCATGTATCACTGTTATTGTTTGTTATGTCTAATCTGGCCCATAGTTGTGTGTGAATCAGATGTTGCTGTTTTAGCCAGTAGTGTACAGTTCCCACCTCTACCTTTCATGGGCATTTGCAGCAACTCATCAGGCCCCTCCTCCACTGCTTTCTCTAGCACGTGTCTATATTACCTGATTGAAAGTTTGCTGTGCCCCCCACATCCCCCCCTAACTAAATATACCAACTCCAAGATGACTCTACAGTGGAGAAAGGGGCAAAATCTGCATAACAGCCAAGGGAATTCTTTCCCTGCGTTAAATCATCCGTTCACTTTTTTTACTTTCGGTATTACCAAATCGACGTTTAGGTATTCACTAACCTAAATGTTTGATCAAGTAATAGGAACCCTCTAGCACACCCTGTCCCCCAGCAGTGTTACCCAACTGTATCTCCGTACTTGAGAATGTGGCGAACATCATGCTATATGTTTCTTGATCATGCAGTGCACCACTAGAGACATCTAAGAAGTATAAGCAGGTTTTCATCTCTCCAAGTACATGCTCAGTGATGGTGTGGAGCTGTAACAGTGTGAAGTTGTATGCATTCTCTGCCATTGTCTGTGGGTTTCATGTAGTTTTCATGAACCATGGCTATGGGTCATCTGTGACATCGCCCATGAGACATCCTGGAGGTAAATCCCTCCCGAACATTGATTCAGTGTATGGGTCTTCCATCATGCCTGATGATGGGAACATGACTAAATTTGGTACTGATTGCTGCCAAAGTATGGCACAGTCAATATCAGTAATGCCACTGTCAGGCACAGTAGTATGGTGTGCCCATTACTACTACTTCCACTGACACAGATCCATTGCCTCTATACTAAGAGCAGCTTCTGGTAAACAACTTGGGTCAGATTAGACATGACAAACTATTAAATGCAGTGCCACAACCAAGCTGCTTTATACAGCACAAAATTTGATGCATTTAGGCAGCAGCTGCAGGACCTGCTAGATAAAGTAGGAATAAAGAACAATAGGCTATTCTAGACTTTTTTCCTGGAAAATTGCTTGCTGGTGGCCAAGACATGGTAAATCAGGAGAGACACTCAGAAGATCACACACAAGACTGGTGAACATGCAACTCAGGTAAACTTCCTCCAGGTAAGGAAAGGGTAATTGGGGTATAATCAGAGACTGCAAAGTTATCCCCAGTAAAACCGTCAGCCTGCAGAATAAAACACTGGCGGCCACAATCAGAAGAAAACAGTGGCTAGAGATTAGTCTAAGGTTAACAAGACTAGGCTGAAGACCAGAAAGTTGACTGGAGCAAAAGCAAAGGAGTTCAAGGAAATACTAGGGGCAAAGAACAAAAAAATGGACTGAGGGATTCAAAGAACACCAATAAAAGCTAACAAGAAGCTCAGGTAGTCTACAGCCCATTGAACTGTAAATCATGCATGTTATGGCATGGAAAATAAACTTTGAGGTTTGCAGTGGACATTTGTCATGAAGTCTTTGCGTCTGTGGGCTGTAGACTACTTGGGGTTCTCATTAGTTAAATACTCAGGGAACCAGCACTTCAGGAAGAAGAGAAAAATAGATGAAGTGGAAGAATGGCAGCATCTCACAACAGCAGGTGTGAGGAATACAGAATAGATTGGTTAGGTAATAGAGCAATTATAATTGCAAAGAGCAAGGCATCAGAGAAACTCTACCAGTTCCTGGAAAGTGATAATCATCAGGCACCTCCTATAAAGGGAGCCAGGAACAACCTGCTCACTAGTCCACATAATATGAAAGGCATGTGGAAGGAGCACCCCCCCGGCACACACATACACAAACTGTACTGACCTATATACAGCGTAAGATGAAAGAGGAAGAAGAGCACACGGTAGAAGAAGAAAGAGCAGGACTAAGGAAAATGAAGTCCAGAAAAGCAGCAGACTCGGATATCGTGGCAGATATGAAGAAGATTTTGGGTGAGTTAGTGGAGAAATACCTCCTGAGAAAAGCATATCCCAGGTGACTGATTAATAAACATTCTAGTGCTAGTGTACAAGAGAAAAAAATTACATTCACAACTATGAGCAGGACAGAGGTATCAAACACTTGCCGCACTACATGAAAGTGCCAGAGATGGTGATTGATAAACGACTATGCAGAGTATTAGGAAATAAGGTGAGAGATATAATTTCAGATTCACCACAACTGACCTGATATTTGCAGTGAGAAAAGAAGCTGGAGATGAGGAAAGATTCAAACTGGACAGTCCTAGAATTGTAGGAATTATAAGACAAGATTTCAAGAAAGATGATTTTGGCAGTCTTGCCATATTTCAAAGCCCCTGAACACTGGTAGAATTAGAGCATGCTATATCCACAGCAGGGATAGCCACCCGGCAGTATAAACCTTGGCTTGAGATGATTGTCACTGCTGAAGTGAAATCCCAACCCCATGTTCAAAATGGGAAAAGGGGTAGAGGATGGATGGATGGATGGATATGCAAGAACACAATGACAGAAGCACACACAGTGTTTAGTCTCAAGGTGAAGATCCCACTGTGAGTAGGTATGAAGCACGGTTCAGCTCTAAGCCCACTGTTGTTCATTCTTATGATGTACTCCATTAGCAAATATGTCAGTGGGGAGAGCTCAACAAAGCTACTGTATGCAGACACAGATAATACGTACTAGAAGAAGACTCTGTACAGGAGCTTCAGCAAATAATAGGGGAGTAAAATACAAAACTGAAGGCACATGGGATGATACTGACTACAGACAAGACTATTGTCATGGCAACAAATGAGGCAAATTTGAAGAAGCTGAAAACTGAGATAGAAGGGAAAACAGCGTAAACAGTTAACATCTTCCAAGTATCAGGAAGGGGTGGTTCAGGAGAAGAGAAGCTTGAGTTGGGTGATCAGAGCTAGAGAGGTGCTTCCACTAACTGTCACAGTGTGTCAGGGGTAGTGTGTAACAGAAGAATATCAAAGAAGCAGAAAGGTAAGGTGTAAAAATCAGTGGTGCAACCAGGGCAGTGGAGGTGGAGTAGCTGAGGACATTTGAAGTGTTGGACATGATATGCTTGAGATAGATGGTAAGATTTACATTGTGAGACAGAAAAAAAGGATGACATCAGCAGAAGCCAAAGTAGCCCCAGTGGCAGAGGAGGAAAATAACAATCTATTACAGTCATTTGGTCACATATGCATAAAAAGAGACAATGTGGTGAAGAAGATTCAGGAGAGGTAAGAAGAAAGTAAGGAGAATGTCCAGCCAAAGATGGATGGATTGCATGAGAGAAGATCTGAGACAGTCAGGCATGACTTTTGAAGGAGGTAGGAGAGTGACAGTAAATCGACAGAGGTAGTGACAGGGGGTTGTTGATGATGACGGAATCACTGATATAGGTTGCACATGTACAAGATATGGGAATCCTAGACACTGGCTGGATGGCACACTGGCACATTGCATATTATGTCCTAAGCATTGTAGTCCACAAGGCAGTTGCTGGGGTAGAAGTCCTTCTGGCTGATATATCACTGTCTCTGTTCCCCAAGTGGTGCATAGATGGCAATATGGGCCAATGGCACTAAGTACCTTTGGAAAACTGTCTAGTTCACAGAATACCCACTTAGTGTTGCTTGTTTCCTCTGTGGTACATGGAAACCACACATACTCGTTCACATGTGGAAGCATGATGCTGAGGAACTGGTGTAGTATCCATGAAGAAGAACCTGTGGCTGCATCCATCATGCCTCAGGTTGGTCATTCAGTGGTCTCACTTGCAAGGACTGTCAAAGTTACAAATACCTTGTTGTCCACAGGAATCAGTATTCTACTTTTCGTAAGTGCCCACATGTGAGAGTGCAATATATGAATAAGATCCTGTGTGGCATGTCTGTGCACACAGTAGTGGTTCACCATTTCTCTGTCATGAAGGTCATAACTGTGCCTCCCGTGGAACAGATGGTGATGACATGCACCATCCTGGCCACTGGCTGACAGGATGGCATCCAACATGTTCATGTACATTTCAGCTCATCCTGCTGCAACTCCAAACTTCTTAATGTGGTCTCTGCCAGTGCTCACCAGGATTTATGGCACACAGTTTCAGTGTCAGTTGTGGCTCATCATGTAGTTTTTATAGGGTCTCTATTAAGCGATTGAAGAGACTCTTCTTCCAACACATAATATTCAAACCCAAAACATGAAAAACACTAACCTGCGAACGGCCACGTCCGTGAATTTTTTCCTAGGGAAAAAATTTACGAGGCTGCAAACAATCAACATAAACTTCACAATCCTAATCAAGTGAGGGGCTTTGCCCCCTACACACCCTGATGTGGGGGGTTGTGCCCTCCACACCCTCCTAACTAAATATACCAACTTCGAGATCGGTCAATGTTGGGGAAAAAGGCAAACCGCGAGTATGGTCAACTGAATTTTTACCCTAGGAAAAAATTTGCAGATGTGGCTGTTCGCCATTTAGTGTTTTCGATGTTTTGGGTTCGAATATTACGCATTCTAAGAAAAGTCTCTTCGATCTCGTAATAGGGAACCATTTTTATATGTTTCTGAATCACTTTGCCATGTTCCCTACCCTCATTATCATTTGCCATTGGCCTTATTATCATAATGTTACTCAATTCCATCTCATTATATCGTCATTTGTCTAATATGACAATCACAATATTTTGCAGCCTTTTATGACTATGCTGCCAATATCTTTGAATCCATCCTATATCGGAGGACAATCCTTAAAGACTATCGTAAAGCATATGTCTTCCAAAAATACTTCATTCTTGTGAAACTGCAGCCTCACAGTTTACTTGCTCATATTTGTACAAGCTATGCTTTAACTTCATCATACTCTTTTCCATCTTGAACTTCATTATGCCCTTATTGTTCTTCAGTTTATATCTTTCTCACCCCCTCACTCTTCTAATGTTAAATTCTTGCTTCCTACTTCTTCTTCTTCATTTTCATTGTTCTTTCTTCTTCTTCTTTCATGTCAGCTTTTACTATATCCAACACCTCCTATATCTGCCACTGTTTTAGGGAGGTGAAATTCTTTTCTAACCCAATTCCATGGTCTGTAGTCTCATTGATGTTTATTTTTTACTTCTATATCTTGTGCATTCACAGGTCTCCATCACCCTTGCAATGTACTCAGAAGTGCATATAAATCTAGAAAAGTGACATCATGTACCCTTATATGAACTATGTATAGTGCTCATTCCATGTTCATTTTATGCTTCAGCACTTATAATGTGTATAGTACTCAGCCTATCCTCAATTTAATGTTCAGCTACTTATATAAAGTAACTGAACATATGTGTAGTGTTTAGCGCAAGGTCACTTTATGCTCAACTTCTCCAATTTAGTCCCTTGATTTTCTTGGTGAGAAAACATTGTGGTGCATTATATTCAATGACTGGCCTAATGAGTGCAGAGTACAGTAGGAAGATCACTTCCCTGGGTTTGTATGCTGTAAAGAAGGACTTTGTGACAAACATCATCATGTGGTGGTTGACTGATGGCTCATTTTCTACATATATTCCCTGATCCCTCACTACTGAGTCAATATTCAAGGTAGTGTAGTCGATGTGATAGTTGCATTGGACATCTTGCTTGCTGAAGGATACAATCATGCACTTTTTTGGCCATAAGCCCTCAGCATTTTCTTGACCTCTGAGAAGTAGATGCCAAAGATGAGAGACCTGATGACCAAGCCCTAAGGTACTGTACTAGTGAAAGGTCTCTTGACGGAGGTAATTTCTTGAGTATTATTTTGTGAGCCAGTTGGCTATCCAATGAGTTACATAGGTTTTTACATTTAGCTGGATGAGTTTATTGACTGTACCTGAATGCCTGATGGTGTCAAATGTCTTTGTGAGGTCCAGATTTGTGGTGTGAACAGTTTTTCCCTCATTCATTTCTTTGGTAATCAGTGATCATTTATATTAGTGCACACACAAAGATGCACAACAGCAAGCCTCAACACCCCCACCCCCCCAGTGTGACATGGGTGACACTGTAATTATAATTGCACACCTCTTATTTTTCAAGAAATGAATGTTTTTGATAAACAAGTTGTTTTTAAGATAATAGATTAAAAAATAGCTTAAATTCTACTGGGGTCTTTTCTCCCCCCCCCTACACCATAGGGCTACAAGGTAATGGAACTTAAAGTTGTGTATAGCAGGGGGGTGCAGAGGTGTGGCAGCCCCTTGTTGGATGAGTGTTTTGTTTTTCACCTCATTAAGTCAATAATGCCCAGTATTAGAGTTTCAAATGTTTTACATAAACCCTCTTAAACTTTTTACTGCTGATAGACAAAAATAACATTCAAAAAACATCCCAACCACCATATTTAACTGATGGTCCCATCAGAATGTCAGTCAAGTCTGCACCGGCCACTCCTGTGTGAACTATGTGAGTCCTTAATTAAACAATGGCCTGGTGACCTTTTCAAAGAAGTCAACCAGGTTGAGTAGGCATGATCTGCCTTTGGCAAAACGCAACAGGCTTGGGTTGATGTTTTGTAGGTTGCCTATGTCCTTGGTTATTAATTCCATAATGACCCTTCCATAGTCTTACATATAAGGTTGGTCAGGTTTAAAGGTCTGCAGTTACCCAGATCAGTTGACACCCTAACTTTGTATAGGGGGATGACTGTTGCAGTCCTCCATTCAGTTGGTGCAAACCTTGTTTGAAGGCTAATATTGAAAAGCCTCTGTATGGGGGTTGACAGGTCATGCTTCAGACTAACCAATAGGCATCCTGGTATGTTTTCTGGCTCCACAGAAGCAGTGTTCTTGGTCTTGGATTGTGCATTTAGGAGTAGCTCCTGGGAGATTTGAGGGGGGGGGTGTGTGACCGACTTCAATAAAAAAACTTATAACAGCATCTCACTGGAAGCACACTCAGCCAAGTGTAAAGTAGCCATTACAAAACTACAGAGAAAATAATCTTTTATTTTATCTAGTAGAGCTTAGGACTCACCATTGCTGCTTACTATCGAAACCTGAGTAAAGGTGATTGGAAAGGCAACTCAGTGCTTGTAGACTCCTTATATAAATTAATTAATACAATAGCATGCCTACCCAGTGCCAATAAACTTTCAAATAGAATTACTATTTTTACAGCCTTAGGACAAATAATGACAGCCCCCTCAACTTGAAAAGACCATCATTTGGGAATGCAGTACAGAGACATGGTTACAGCTTGTCAAACTGTCTTACCAGTGGAAAAATGAACTGAACAAACATTGTATAGCTTTGAAAGAATACTATGTATTATCTGTTCTTTGAATACAAATATAACAGATTTAGGAATGCTCAATAACTTTCAAATATTGGGTAATATTAGTCCATTTATTTTTCTGACCCTAATTTTTGGCTCCCTGACATAACTCTCAACCTCTCACAAAAAGAAATCTGGACAAAGTCATAAATATTGGGGAGACAAAGGCTCAAAAATAGGGACAATTTTTAAATATTGCTCTTACAAACATAGAAAGTTGAGAGAATAATATTGTTTTCATTAGTGTGAATTTTCAAAAGTGTATGAAGTCTGAAACTCAAATATCTGTCCTTATTTTCTGGCTTCAATCCTCAATGATTTGCCAATAATTTGCCAGAAAACAGTTGAGAGGCATGCTCCATTCTGTTCCTCCCCTTGTTCAATAGGTCTACCAGACCCCCTTTAGTCTCCCTTAGGCTATGCCAAACCATGTCCAGGGTTGGTGTGGAGATTAAGGACCCTGGGAATGTATCACACTGATATCAGGGAGTGATTTCACCTAACTTTCCCCACCCATGTTTGTGTCCAGTACCACCCTATGGATGCGATGTGCGATGGGCATCAGTGTTGAAGCACTCCTCACTTTTGCAAGGGGATGAGGTCAAAAGGACACATCAACGGTCATCATGAAGTACATCATAATTGTTTCCCTAGTCTCCACCAGTGAAGTCAAATTGACAGAGCCTGCCCTGAGTACATGCACCTTCCTCCTTTCCCCAGGATGGGAATACCCCTTCCCTGCCAGTGCCTCAGGCACCTGAACCACAAATCAAAGCTGGGTTGCCTGAACCATAGCCAAGGCTTTACCCCTCTATGCTACATATCTGGCTACTATCAGCTTATTTATTACTGTAGTTTGTTAACTTTTCTAAATACTCTTAAGTGTTGCAATGATCTTTTGACACATTATAACCTACTGTTTTGTTTCATTCCAGATTTTCTACTATATTGCACTGTACAACAATTGCAATGGCCATTTTTATGTATGCATCCAGTAATACATATATATATATATATATATATATATATATATATATATATATATATATATATATATATATATGTGTGTGTGTGTGTGTGTGTGTGTGTGTGTGTGTATACACACACATCTAGTCTTGTGAATTCTATTTGGATATATTTGTACTTTTAAGCTCTGGGGCCCATGTTATGTTAGAAATGGGCTTTTGGGCCAATCGATCTACTCGGTCAGCAAGTAGAGAGAGATAGATAGATAGATAGATAGATAGATAGATAGATAGATAGATAGATAGATAATCACTGTAAAAATAGTTGAATAAATAAAATAAATAAATCATCAGTGGTAAAATTTAAAAAAAAAATCAGCTCAAGAAAGTGGACTTTATTGATTTATTTACTCTTTTTAATATGCACAAATCAGTAATCTGATTGTTATCTCAATGTTGGAGCCTTTCAAAGTATGTCATTCTGCACCCTGGAAAAGGAACTGACAATGACAGGTAGGTTGCAGTGAGACTTGATACTTCATGTAAGTGCTTAATTTGATAGCAATTGCAAAAGAGAGTGTCAACTGGCGCTGCCTGCTGGGTGGTGGGGAGAGTCACAGCCTACCCTCAACCCTCCTCCATCATCGATCACCAAAGTTTTTTGAGGCAAAAGTTGCATGGCTTTAACTGGCCTTGCTAAAAATTGGCAGTATTCCTGTCATTAGTGATGAAACTGAACAGTTATTGGCGGGCAGTTTCAGTCACATCACAGTGAGCGAAGCAGTTTGCAATAGTATAGTGATTTTAATTTCCACAGAATGTCTGTTTACTTGGCATGAACTTTTGATGTAGTGTAGTTAGCATTGCTGCATGACAACACTTGGTTTTCTAGTTTGGTTCCTAACTGCAGTACATTCTGTATATACATTGCATATCCTCTTTGTGTCTGTGCGGGTTTTTGGTAGGATGTCTGGTTTTCTCCCACATCTCAAAGATAGGTGAAATGGGAATTTCCTAAACTGCCTATAGACATGTTTGCTGTATGTGTGAGTTTGTGTGCATGAACACTTATTTATGATGGCCTAGCATCCCAAGTGAGAGTGTTTCTTTGTCTTATGCCCACTTAATAAAGGAATAGGTTCTAACCCTCCCCTTAACCCTGGATAGAAAAAATGAAAGCAGGTTAAAAGTTTGTATCATCTTCCACTGTGGTGATGAGGTCCTGAATAGTCTACATAACCTTATTTGTTGTGAATGACATGAAGCAGACTGAAACATAGGGTGATATCTGTAAGGGAACACATCCCAAGGTATTCCATGGTAAGGAAATCTTGAAATGGCAGTAAATTAGTAAACCCCTTCTTGGAGCAGTAAGAGGGGTATATGACATTTCCTGAAAGACAGTGCTCTACATGTTACTGTTTACAACTACAAAGGAATAGTTACAGCAAATGTGTAGAACAAGAAATGTGATTTTAGTAAAAACAGCAAAAGAGTATAATGTGAAGATATGCATATAGACTGACCGAGACTTAGAGAAGACCACATGTTTGAGAGCAATCTTTTTAACTTAAAGAATATAACAATCACTACACTATATATTTTGGTTACAAACAAAAATCTGTTTCAGTTGTTCTGTATAGAGTAACATACTTTTTTTGCTTATTTTTCTCTCCCACACTGCTGACCCTAACATCTCTCTTTGATCATCTTCTCTACCTTTTGCTCCGGTCATTCCCTGGACTATCTTTAGCAGTTGAGGCCAGTGAAGAGATGATGGTGTCCATCTGGATTTACATCAAACTGTTGCCACAGGAGTGTTTTTTTTTTGCACTGCTACGTCTGGCAATACCCTATAAGTGGAACATGCAGTGGGAGGACTCACAGGCCAAACCACTCCTGAATTCTGCAATGAGCTGATATCGGCAAGCTGCCCCACCCACCTTCAGGAAACACTACAGAGCTATTTTACTAGCCTCCACTAGGGAAATCTAAGAGCTTTGTGTGCCCTAGGATCATGCCCTATCCCTCCTCTCCTACAGGATGAGGATGTCCACCCCATCATCTGCCTGCACCTCAGATGCCTGAGTTGATATTCAAATCTGCCTCACATTTACCATAGTCAGGGCGTTATTCTTCTACACTATGGTGTGGTGCTAGCAACATAGAAATACATATTTAGGTGACAATGAAATTAAAAATGTATATTATGACATTTGTAACCAAGGTGTTTAGTGCTATAAAAAACTCAAAGGATGAAGCCTGGGGGAAGTGATCAACGAAGCCTCAGTAAAGGAAATGATCGGTATTTTTTCTGCAAAACATCCACGTCCTTGTTTAGATATGGAACTAAGGCTGACCTAAATGAAAATCATATTTACTCCCCATTTATTTTAACACTGTTCAGGTGTCTAATTATTTTCTGCAATTACTATTTTAAGACTGAAAAGCATCATATACTCTTTCTATTCACAAGAATCTCTACTGTTTTCTTTATTCAGTTAAACAACTTAACTCTAATAACTCTAAAAAATGCAAACTTTAGTTTTATTTTTACATGTACATTTTCCACAAAACCTTTAATAGGTTTGTTTTGTATCAATGCAATACAAAAAGAAAATATTTTAGAGCGAGGTACAATGTTTTCAATAGTATATTCTGTTTTATGTTACAGAATCTGAATGCCTTCTTAGTGAGAATGCGGTGTTTGCAAAAAGAAAATCTATTGCAGGAACAATTGCACAATGCATATATAATGAAAAATCATTAAGCTGGGTAGGCCTTTATAAATAACAGGGCATTGACTATGAATGTAATGATTCAGTGTAATTATAAGAGCTCCTTAAGGTCAAAGGTTCTAATCACTTCAGCCATCATTTTATTAATGCTGTAAATCACAGTAAAATAGTGGTGCTAATAAGTGTATTACTGATGATCATTTGTCAGGCATTTGCACTTCCATTATACTTGCTAAGCAATAGTAATCTGGAAAAAAAATGAACGGATTTCAGAGCCAAGAAAATGAGGCACTGTTGTCAAGGAACAATGAAGACTGAGCTGTCCTCTTCAGAAATGAATTTAATGCACCCAGTGTGCTTGTTAAAGTTTTGTAGTGAACATGTTTTTTTTATAACTAGCCTCCTGTTGTTATAATGCAATCATGCCAAGAATAATTCCTAGAGAGTCTGGCTGTCCTTTACGGTAACAGACAAGCTATCACAAAACAGCAGGATATCTGTGTGTATTCAAAGGTCACGCACTTCCCAGTTTTAGCAATTATATACATCGTAATTTAGAAAATTTTTATTCCTTCGAAGCTTGTCCTCTTCTGAAATAAGGAAATTATTACACATAATAAAATGATTGGAAAATGAATCTCAATTTGATGAGGGACTTAAGATAAGAGGAATAATTTGTAACATTTGTAACCTGTGCTTTTAGTGTCACAAAAGCAGTATTTTAGTTGTAAAGTCTGTTGTCCATTGCACATTCATGTTAATTTTCATCATCATCATCATCATCATCATCTGCCTGAGTTAGAAAGAGTACAGATGTAGTTCATTGAGGAAAGATCTCTGTGATCAAATGTATGTAAGTAGAAGGTGTCTGTTAGTAGGAGGGGTACACTATAGCTAGCTGCTTTGTTAACTCACTTGGTATCGTATAACATTGGGCCTAGTTCTCTAAAAACTCTGAAATGGAAGCGGTATTAGTTTATGGATATGTGAGTATATGCAATGTCATCAAAGTGCAATTCACTAAACCACAGTTTTATGAAAGCAAACAGAATACTAATCAATGCTTCTCCAAAACAGGTGTTAAAATGGGTTCTGCAGGGGGGAGGAGATAGGTATAGCACATGTCATGTACCACATGCAATGAACTGGGACTAAATGAACTGAGACATACAATTCATTCTTTGCCATATGACAGTGAGCCCATATCTATCTATCTACAAACACACACACACACACACACACACACACACACACACACACACACACACACACACACACACACACACACACACACACACACACAGACACACACACACACACACATATATATATATATATATATATATATATATATATATATATATATATATATATATATATATATATGTATATGTACTCGTAATGTAAACAAGGTATAGCGTCACAGGTTCATATGAAAGCACAAGGCAATCTGGCTACAGACCATTACAAATTCAGCCAATAATACTTATTCAAATGTTCCTTTCAGCCTCAAGAAGAGCAATACAAGATAGATCAGGAAAGAATGTGAGGCTGCCCAATCAATGATCTAGGCAGGGAGTCAGCCATGAAGTGCAGCTATACATTTGATTTAATGTTAATACTGTCAGCTTTTGTGTGAGGAATGTGTTTTGTTTTACACAATAACGGCATGTTCATGGTGGTTATGAGACTGTGAAGTTAGTGTATAGAATATAGATGTTGTGGAGTGAACCTCCATCACACTGGGGAGTATGGAATGGTACTTTCCACATAAATTAATTTTGTTATGGTTTTGTGCCTTCAGTTTCTCTTTTTTGTAAAGAATATAAATGCAAATCTGTTTTGCTTATATTCTCGATTGTGTGGGCTACTGTAGTGTATGCGATAGACTGTTGACTAGTTGAATGTTTGTGATGGTGTGATAGTCAACTTTTGAGTTTTCAGTAATTGCTGATATAAATATATATATATAGTACGTTTATGGAAACATTGGAGGCATTGGTTATATAGAAAGAACAAGTCTATTCTGTGAATCCACAGGGAAAACAAAAAAATAAATAAATAACAGCCAGCTTGGCCTTTAGTTCATACAAAACAGAACAGTACCTTAGATTCTCTTCAACATGCAGAGGCAGTTGCATACAGCCCTTCCAGAAAATAGGTTCTCTTTAGAAAAGTCTTTGACTTTAGGCCTCATACAGACTTATATTCCAGTTCTCTGTTGTGGATATATTCCACAAAGACTCTGAATGGCTGTCAAACTCCATGACTCCAGGCTTTGCATGTTTAAGCCCCTACTTACCCTTTTCTGAAGCTCTGAATAAGGAACTCACTACCTTGAGTGTGTTTGAAGGCAATCTCATTAAGCACATTTCAGTGTAGCATTCTTTCAATTCAAAGGTATTGAAAGAATTGAAAAACGACATCTAAATTATAAGCTTCATTAACTTCACTTCTTAACAATATTCCTCCATTCTTTTTAAAACACTGAGTTAATTCTCTGTCTCTTCCAGTATAAAAGATTATTATCACACACCTTAGAAGAGGACCTCTTAAATGAACAAGAAAAGTGATATCTTTCTGCTTAACAAAGAAGACCCCTCTTGTACTCTAAATAACTTTCAGACATCTTTACTCTGACTCATTGCTAAGGAATGAAACACTTTGTTTATGAACAACTACAAAAAAAAAAAAAAAACTCACAAAACGTACTGGCAGAGGGTCAGCTTTGTTACAAACTAGACACCAAAGGTCTGTTATCAATAAATGCAGCATGCTTTTCTAGCTGCTGGGAAAACATAAATCAGTTTATAAAATTAAAGCATAATATTTTTAAACTACACACTGTTACTATTGACATTCTACAAGGATTTGTACAGGGACTCTTCCTTTTAAGTATATATCTACTAAAACTTATGCAATATGACAATAATGTGCAAGTCTTTGGCAGTACAAAGAATATCCTGACAACATAGTAGAAGCAGATCATTTTCATAAACACTGAAAGGTGATTAAATGCTTCAAGCTTGATGCTGTAGCCTAACAAATCTAAAATGTGTTTCAGCTCCCTGATGCATTTGCAGTTAATATCAACAAACAGTTTAAAACAGCTAAAATAAGCTTCTGTTTAAATTTATTTTATTCATCAATGTCAACAAATTTAGCTGTCAGATTTTAAATATCTTATAAGGCAATAATCTGTTAATAATGACTCCAATAGTGCATATCTCTTCAATAGCTTATGTAAAGTTTGTTAGCTTGAATTGAAGAGCAAATTACAAATATTTAATCTAACATTTCTAGACATTTTCCCTAATATTTATTTTAGTACTTATTTATTTATTATTTGATAACTGGATAGGTGGACTGGTGCAGAGACCCTTTTCAGCCACAACCTGGGCTCAGAGACAACAAACAGTACAAGTAAACTTACGTTATGCACTTCAAATACTATAGTGTTAAGTTTACATAGTTGCAAAACATTAGAAAGTTCAGTTCATAGAGAGTTATTTTACAGTTTTTATAATGTAAAATGTTATAAAATTCTTATATATTTCTAATAAAGTAGCAGGTTTACATTAGGTTTTATCAGTTTACATGGGTTACAATACCGTCTGGCTACATGAAATTGCTTCTTAATGGTTTAAGTTGATTTTACCTGGGCAAAAATACACTTTGAATGGAAATAAGCATTGAAAAAGCGAATTGCTGCGATAGGGCGATAAGCCTAGAAAATGTGAAGAGAACACAGAAGTTAGAAGAGTTAAATGGCGAAGGAACAGTCAAGTGACTGTAAGTATTTTAAGCCTTTTTAATAGTTTATCCATTATCCTTAAAGCATTTGCAAGAAATTTTATTGAAGAGGTGCTCAAAAGGGGGTTTCTTCAACTTAAGAATATCTTGATACCTTGTTTCAGCTGGTAGTTTATTCCAAAGAGCTGGGCCTGTTCTCAAGAAGACCTTTTCACCAATAACTGCTTTAAATGAGGGAGGTTGAGAGATATTAAGTTCTCCATGAAAATCCTTAGGTAAAAGGACTGTTCATTGATTAGGTATTTTTTTTTAGGGTGTGGGCAGTAATCATTATTTAGAATTTTAGGTAGCAATGTGCTTAGAAAATAAGTGAACATTTTGGTAATGGATAGCCAATTTAAGTAATTTAGAAGGTTGCAGTGGTGCACATGGGCATCACCATGTAGAGTAAATCCTTGCAGTTTTATTCTCAGTGGTCTTTGAATGTTATAAGTAGAGGGTAAAGATAGTACAGGAAGATAATATTATAGTGCTTTGTGGACAGCAGATGTGATATCCTATAGCAGAGTTTTACTTGTGAGAGGACTATATTAAAGATATTATCAGTGTGGGTTGTACAGCTTAACAAAAAGACAAGGGTCTAAGCATTTGCACTGACTTACAAAAGGAATAATATTTGTGTTATCTGAGGTAATAAGGAGTGAAATCTGAGAGGCTCTGTGAGGTGACAAAAGAGCATGACACTGTTTTTTGTGGTTAATTTTGAGTTCATTGTGTTCAGACCATTGACAAAGATCAGAGAAGTATTGCTGTAGTTGAGATTGCAGGACTGTGGGAAATCTGTTTGCATGGAGTGAAAACATATCATCTGAGTAGAAGATATGATTAAGATCAGGTAAGACATCAGTAATATCATTAATGAATAATGAATAGAGAAAACAGCAATATGCTTAGAAGAAAGCCTTTGGGGACAGCTGTTTTTATTGTTGCATGTGGAATGGCATTTTCTTCCAAGCTGAATTTTTGTAACTTATCAAGCAGAATGTTGTGGTCAAGATTTAAAGGGCAAAGGTCATGCCCCAAAAAATACTGTCTGCAATGAGACTGACATTTAGTCATTACAGTTAGTGCCAGATGGTGAGAATATAGCAGTGGCTGTATTAAAACCATTTCTAAAGCCATGTCATCTATCCGATAAAAGCTCATAGCTATTAAAGTGCTTAAGCCACTGCTTATCAATAACTTTTTCAAACATATTTGCAGGAGGGCAAAGAGTGGAGATGGGTAGATATTTTTATGGATTTTGGGCTGGGGTACCTTAGGAAGGGGTATAATGACGGCATGTTTCAAAGCTAAAGGAAAACTTCCTGTGGTACGTGGGACATTATAAAAATAAGTCAGGGGTTTGCCTATTTTGTCTGATGCCTTCCTAAGGATGTTAGAGTCGAATGAAGGTAGAGATGGAGAGTTTTAAGGTCTTTAATGATGTTTTAATTTTCCTTCCCAGAAACAGTTCAGAAATGAAAGATGGCTGCATACTCTGCAAGAAAGAACATTTGAGCTTGTTGATCACTTTGAGTAGTTTGTTGCTTTGAGCTAGGGTTAAGTAATCTGGCTTCAATGGAAGAGATGATAATGTTTCCATAATCCTCTCTTGGATTAATGTTAGAATTATTAGGAACATTATTGGCTAGAGAAGTGGATTTAGAAAACTATCTTGTTAGGTGATTTATTTCTTTCTTTCCATAATAATCATTTATCCCTATCAAGACATTATACTACTATCAATCTCAGGGAAGGCGAGGATCATCTACTCTATCCCCACAAAACTCAGTAAGAAAAACAGCAATGTTGGCAAATGTTCTATGAATACTTCACTCTAAATGTAGACATTAGGTATGTTCTCATCTATTTTATCTCTATCTCCCTATTTCTTCTTCTTTTGGCTGCTACCGTCAGGGGTTGCCACAGCAAATCAACTGTTTCCATTTCTTCCTGTCCTCTGCATCTTGCTCTGTCACACCAACCACATGCATGTCCTCTCTCACCACATCCATAAACCGTATCTTAGGTCTTCCTCTTTTCCTGTTACCTGGCAGCTTCATCCTTAGCATCTTTTTCCCAATATACTCTGCATCCCTCCTCAGCACATGTCCAAACCAACGTAATCTTGCCTCTCTGGCTTTGTCTCCAAACCTTCCAACCTGGGCTGACCCTCTAATATACTTATTCCTAATCCTGTCCACCCTCGTCACACCCAGTGCAAATCTTAACATCTTCAACTCTGCCAAGTCATGCTCTGACTCCTGCCTTTTTGTCAGTGCCACTGTCTCCAACCCATATAACATAGCTGGTCTCACTACCCTCTTGTAGACCTTCCTTTTCACTCTTACTGGTACTCGTCTGTCACAAATCACTCCTGACACTCTTCTCCACCCACTCCATCCTGCCTGTACTCTCTTCTTCACCTCTCTTCCACACTCACCATTACTCTGAACTGTTGATCCCAAGTATTTAAACTCATCCATCTTCGCCACCTCGACTCCCTGCATCCTCACCATTCCTCTGTCCTCCCTCTCATTCACACACATATATTCTGTCTTAGTCCTGCTGACCTTCATTCCTCTTCTCTCTAGAGCATATCTCCATCTCTCCAGAGTCTCTTCCACCTGTTCCCTATTCTCACTACGATCACAATGTCATCTGCAAACATCATAGTCTACAGGGACTCCTATCTGATCTCGTCTGTCAATCTGTCCATCACCATTACAAATAAGAAAGGGCTCACAGCTGAACCTTGATGTAATCCCACCTCCACCTTAAACGCATCCGTCACTCCCACCGCAGACCTCACTGCTGTCACACTGCCCTCGTACATATCCTGTACCACTCTTACATGCTTCTCTGACACACCTAACTTCCCCATACAATACCACAACTCCTCTCTAGGCACCCTGCCATATGCTTTCTCTAAATCCACAAAGACACAGTGCAACTCCTTTTGACATTCTCTGTACTTCTCCATCAACACTCTCAAAGCAAACATCGCATCTGTAGTGCTCTTTTCCGGCATGGAACCATATTGCTGATCACTAAACATCACCTCCCTTCTTAACCTAGCTTCCACTACTCTTTCCCATAATTTCATGCTGTGACTGATCAGTTTAATCCCTCTGTAGTTACTGCAGCTCTGCACATCACCCTTATTCATAAAAATCGGTACCAAAACACTTTTTCTCCATTCCTCAGGCATCCTCTTACTTTCCAAGATTTCATTAAACAATCTAGTTAAAAACTCCACTGCCATTTCATCTAAACACCTCCATGGTTCCACAGGTATGTCATCTGGACCAACAGCCTTTCCGTTCTTCATCCTCTTCATAGCTATCCTTACTTCCTCCTTGCTAATCCACTGCACTTCATGATTCACTATCCCCACATCATCCAACCTTCTCTTCCTCTCATTCTCTTCATTCATCAACCCCTCAAAGTACTCCTTCCATCTACTCAACACACTCTCCTCGCTTGTGAGTACGTTTCCCTCATTATCCTTTATCACTCTTACCTGCTGCACATCTTTACTAGCTCGGTCCCTCTGTCTAGCCAATCGGGACAGGTCCTTTTCTCCCTGCTTAGTGTCCAACATTTTATACAACTCATCATACGCCTTATCCTTAGCCTTCGCCACCTCTCTCTTTACCATGCACCTCATCTCTCCCTATTTAATGAGATAAAATGACTCTTGTCTAATTTTTCCAAATCCATAAATATGTACTACCTTGAGGCTATACTAATCATGTAACAGATTCATCCTATGTTCACTTTTGATAGGTTTACACAACTTCACATATGACTACTGCCTTCCTCTGTCTCTACCAGTATTTGTCTGTTTTAAACACTAAGCCCATTCAAAGTAACATGCTATCTAATAAGCTAAACGGCAAGCTCAGACTACATAACTGTCCTTACTACCTTACATTTTAAGGATTGTAAATAATGATCAATATAATTTGCCCTTCTTCTCTATAAACAATGCTGCAGCCTTACCACACTAGTTTGACTCAAAAATTGAAAAAAAATGAATTTGAAATTGAATTTAAATCTTTTGTTCATATTCAGGGCAAGAGGTCAACCAGGCAAAGAAGAGCGTACATACTCTTTACCAACATAGGTTCATAGGTGTGTACTAGGCTAATGGCCCTGGAGTCTTTACAAGCCTAGTCCATAGGATTAACCTGGCATCAGGCCACCTGACCTTAGTTCCCAGTGCCTCGGTCGAGTAAAGCCACTGGAGTGATCCCTGGGGTGAAATTTCTATTTCCCATCCATTCATTAAAACTTCTCTTGAAGAGGGCCAGTGAGGTGCTCTGCTTGTCATGTATGGGCAGTCTATTCCATAGCATGGGCCGTCTCTGGGTTATGAACCTGTCCCTCCAACATGTTCTGTTGATTGTGGTAATGAGGCTGAGGTCTCTGGAGTATGTTGTGCGAAGAGATTGAGATTTCTTTAGATGCAGCATTTCTAAAGCTGGGTCAGACATGGCTTTGTAAGTCAAGCAGAGATCGCCTCTAAGTAGGTGATATGAGACAGAGAAATGAATTTCATGAATTTCATATTGTTTAATTTGATTTAGAGATAAATTAATCAACTAATTAACTACTCTAATATACTAAAGAAAGGGAATAAAGGACTATTTACAGAAGACAAAAGTGATAAATATTTATATACACATACTCTAATACATAAATAGGCAAGCAGCAATAATAGAGAATATAACAATTTTATTGACACATATTACAAATATTTAAAGTTTGATGAGACATATATTAAAAGAAGAAAGCTAAATGTATCTTTACAATACTTCATTTAGATTAGAAGCTATAACTTACCTTGTGATTTTAGTATAAATTCTTATAGTAGAAACGGCATTATTGTATATAGCTGCTATTACATGAATACATTCCAAAACAGAAAGAGATTCTGATTTATTCCATTTTGCTTGGATAGCATTCCTTGTTATATTTGGCAAAAATCATAGAAGAGACCTTTGAAATTTATCATTATGACTCAGAATATGAGTACTGAATATAACTAAACATTTTGATAAAACGTTTATTTGATAAAAGAGTTTATACAAAAGTCTACAAATCTTGGTACAGTTTGCTACTACCTTTAACAAACATGTATATATGTTCTATGTTTGCTTTCATTTGAGAGGAGTATGCTCACTAGCCCTTTGTATCATTTATATTTTTACTAATTTTGTATGGGCTAAGAAAAGATCTCTGCAAGAATTTCCATGAAAAATAATAAAGTTTATACTGGCAGAAGACTTCTAGTTTTGTATTAAATCAGAAAAAGAAGAGTTGAACATACAATTTCAATAAGAATTAATGCAACAGAATTTTATGAAGTATTACAAAGAGGACATTTATGCCATCACTATTTAAGACCGAATACATAACTGATTTTAGTTTAAGATAATTCTAATTTTTATTTCTGCAGTCTTTGAATTAAAAAAGTTTTTCAAATTTTGCTCATGTAAACTAATGGTGCATATTTAAATTAAACTTGGAAAAATATTTTCTAGACCTATTACTTCAGATTTTGTTACGATATTTGATCAATAAAAGAGACAAAATGACTTCCTTTTTATGTTCCAGGAAATTAATTGCATTAATCAAATCATTAGCAATATTAATGGAAAAACTGGAAATGCAATGCTTCATAAATATTATACTGTCTCTCTTTCTTTATTTCTCTCTCAGACACACACACACACACATATATATATATATATATATATATATATATATATATATATATATATATATATATATATATATATATATATATATATATATATATATATATATGTATATAAATATATATATATATATATATATATACATACATATATATATATATATATATTCACTTTATGATCTCGAAATACTGAAATATCTAATTCCAGTATCTCAAGACTATAAAGCCAGAAATGAAACCCCAAAAGTGAGAAATTCAAAACTGCGACTTTGAAACACATCCTACACCACACAAACAAACACACATGGCCCTTACTCCCCACACTACCACAAACAAACAAAACACACACAAACACAACAACACAAATACACAAACCTACCCTACATATAAGCCCACCATGTGAGGGGGTTGCACCCCCCCATACCCTCACTACTTATATATACTAACATCAAGGTTGCACTAATAAGACAAAGACATGAAACCCACCACTACACAATCTACATTCCCCTCACACAAACATACACATCACATATGTACAAACACCACCATTCTCAATACTTACACACTCACACTCTTACCTACATGCCATAACCTACACCTACAACTTCCTGACATACACTAAAATCCCTACCCAAAACCCTTAAAATATAAACACTTACCTGAACCTCCAACTATCCATTAACACAGCGCATCACCACAACCGCTGATTCGACATTTCCAGATTCGGTTATGTGGTCTTTTGCTGAACTGGGCTTTCGCTAGTTTAGTCTTGAGATACTCAAATTCGTGAACCCATATATATAATATATATATATATATATATATATATATATATATATATATATATATATATATATATATATGTGTGTGTATATAGGTTTACTATCAAAATGTTGATCACCCATCCTCAAATGTACATATTGGAGACTCCTTTATGCGGAAGCTGTAATACTGATTCCTCAAAATAGCAAAAAACACCGAACGTTGACATTTCTGACTGCTCCACAACACAAAACAAGTGCTATCATGAGTCAAAAAGGGGGCAAGATTTTGCGTTTCGGAAAATCGGTGTTCGACATTATCAACAGTCATAGTTTGTAGTTCGCATTAGTGGCATTGATGAGGGGTGATTGACACACACACACACACACACACACACACACACACACACACACACACACACACACACACACACTGTAGAAGCTCTGTAAGTTGACCACCCAAGGGACTGTAACAAACTGGTCAATATAGTTATAGATATATACATATAATATACGTAGAAATTGTGGAATTACCCCCATCTGACATTTGGCCATTCTTCATGCAAAAAGAAAAATCCCAAAACTGTTTCAAAGTACCTGAGAAATCTATTATGGGTATTTTATTTATTATGCATAGGGAAGAGCTTTGTGTCATAAAAAAAGAAAAACATACTTGGATTCATAGTGTTTTATAAGGATATATGACATTCATCAAAAAACAGAAACAGCTATTTGTTATTATTTATATTAAGCTTAAAATAATGCATTATAATCAGAAATATAGCATAAAATTGTTGTAAATAATTCAAATTTACTGATCAAATTAGGAGAAATAAAGATCTTGCCTATTGATGTTTAGCTGTCAAAGGCATATAAACAAGAATATCAAAGAATCTTCATTTCATAAAATCGACTAGTGCAAAAAGTAGGGGCAGAATAACAGTGAATGTTCATCTTTAAAATCTAATAAATCTTTTAAGTTTAATTGATTTGCCAATATTTTCAAGGCTTGTACTAAAGTTGCTAATCAAGGTTCTTTCATTTCTTTGTATTTTTTACCTAAAATAAATATGAAGTCTCTCCTAGAATTAATTTTAATTGCATGTTATGTAGAAGGTTATTTAATAAATTGCTGATAAATTTGGCATAGAGTTCAATAATCCAATATAGATTGGCTAGAGTGGATATACTATTATGGAATTGTAGACCATTCACTGAAACCTTTCCATTTTTGTCGATATAGGTGCTTAATACTTATGTCTTTATTTCCAGAGAATTTTCTTCTGGTTTTAAAAAGCAGAATAAGAAAATCCTCAATAATCAAAAACAATTTAATTGATCAGTAATTTTAGTAAATTGTTTCTTATAAAAAAATGCATTAAGTTTATTAATGTTCATATATTTGTTTGGTCCAAGGCATCTCCTCTGCAATACCAGAAGAGTTTATGTTACATCTCATTTTCTTCTCATATTTTACCAGCAGCCTACCTACCATGTTGAATACACAAAACACCTTAATTAATGGAAAATTTATCATAGCATTCATGTCTGACACAGCATGCAGACATTCTTCATGAGCCCAAGATAACCCATAAGATACATGAAATCCTTCTACACTAACACCTTGTACAAAACCTTTTAAAAAAAATACATATTCTTACATAATGCTGACTTTCTAAAAAACAGTCCTCTTCCTGCATCTTCTTGTTAATTAGCATATAGTCCTGCCCACTAACACATGCAGATATGTAGGTATCATTCTTTACCTGTCCCACCTGCTCTATGACCCTCTCCCACCTGCTCTATGACCCAATATACAAACCACTAAAATAATCAATGTACACTAGCAGATCTCAAGTTTTCTCACACATTTGAAAAAGCACATTCTTCCCACAGATGGAATATGGACTTTTCCTTCTAGCGTATTCTTCCAAATCAAATCTATTTGGCATACAAGTACTGTCTAACTACATTTCTAGATTCATTTTACTATCCCACCTTCTGAACACCATTGTATCATTTTAGCTAGAGCTCCATGGACCTCTATACTCAAAAGATCCAACTAGCTTTCTCCACTCTTGCATGCAAATCTGTCCAAAATAACAAGTACGCATACCTCTCACTGATGCATGTCACGTTGTCTATGACCTAAAAACTGTGCTCCTACTGTCACAGTGTTCTAATATAGCACAAATCAGCTAACACACTCATAACCTTTGAGCATGTTTTCTCTATTCTATGCCTCAAATTATGAGGTGGCCTGCAAGCAAACTTATTTTCTAGCCCATTCATAGAAGAACAAAGATTAAAACACTGTGAGACCTGAAAGCACAGCCACTTATTTTTGCATCCCTCACAAAAATATAAGCTCCACCGTACCTCTAACTGTCATTAAGGTCTCCATATTTGTCCCAGGCTTGGAATGTATACTTTCTAAAAATACTGTAAATGCTATGTATCTTTTTACCCTTTGATTCCAATTTTGTTTTATCTCGCTAGTCTGCTAAAGTCCTTAATAAAATAACTGCAGTAGTTGTTCGTGGTTTTAGTTGGTTATTGTGGTTTACACTGATCTGGATTTCATCATATGATCATTTTGAATTAATCATTCTTATTATTTTAAGAGATAGCTCATATATGGTATAAATACTTGTTTATTTATTTATTTATTTTATTTTTTGCTACTGCATGCTACTCCAGGGTGTGGTTGAAGCCTCTTTTGATTAGTCTACTACCCCATTTAACAAACATCAAAACATTAATAAACAAACAAACAAGGAAACAAATTAATATATAAATAAATAAATGTTGAGTCATCCTATGTATTAAATAAATAAATAAATAAAACAAATGAATGTTGTTCTGTGTTCCACATTGGAACCCCCAAGTCATTCTGAAAAATAGGATTCTGTGTTATATTTTTCAGTTGTTGGCATTTCATTGACATGCTATAAAGACTACCTTCACACAGTTCAGTTATAAAAATGGACTTTCTTCTCTCAAAGGTATCCTGCCCAATTTGTTTTTCTTTTATGTCTTTAAAAAGCACAACCCATTTGCCTGATGCTCACAATGTACACATTCATATATCTTCCTACATATATTGTCACTGTATGAAGTCTTACTCAATCATCTCAAATAAGTGAATTGTATGGACTTTTCTTCTTCCAAGTTCCTTTGTGTGAAACTCATGAAAGTAAGAATACATGTCTCTGTAACACAAAGACTTTCTAAGAAGTCAGTTTATTTATACATGGGATGAATAAAAAAGATAGGAGCAATTTAAAATATGTAGGTATCCTAATCATTTCTGAAATGGCTAAAAACGACAGCCAAGATGTTGATGTTCTGCATGCAGATATTTTTCGGTGTGTAAATGCTTTACACCACAAAATCTTATTGCATTATAACTACACTGTTAAAACCAAAATGTATTTTTACCAGATATGTGATTTTTTAAGGATTTTAAATGCTCAGATAGAAAAAAACATCATATTGTCACACAAATATTCAAAATGCTGTTGTATCTTTTCTTTGCAAGTACATTGATACACTAACTACAGTTAATAAATGGTTACCCAATGTCTTGTTTATAAAATTATATTAGTACATGTCAGATCATTTCAGAAATATAACTCTGGATAGTCAAGGATGAAAATCAACCCAAGATGGTCTTTACTGTCTGATAGCCTGCAAACTGATAACATATCTGGTTCATAACAGATATATCCATATTACTTTTTCACAGAGCAACAAATACTGTATCAAACCCATAAATATAGTAGTCTGTCATAACATCAGAACTTAAATCAGTATTTATTTGTCCCTAAACAGATTTCCATCATTTCTTTTTTCAGACAAAAAAAATAACATAAACTGTAAATTTTCACATGAAACACCCAATGCTACTATTCTTTCTCCTTATAAGGAAAAGGCACGCTAAGTTTAGAGTTTATAGAAGAGTATCAAAGTATCTGAACTAGAAAATGTTTCAATAAAATATCAAACTTTTTTTATTCATTTGTTTTTTAACTAGGTAAATGACCCGATCCATCTGAGCCTTTCTAGCCACAACCCAGGCAATAAAGGCAAGTGTGAAAAAAATATATATGTACTGTTTAGAAAAGCCAGTCAACTAGCACATTTTTCTGTGGTGGAAAGAAACCAGACCAAATCAAGACAGACTTAACAATAACAAACTTTATATAGACAACAACCAAAGGTAAGGACTAAATCCAGAGCCCTGTAACTATGATCCACAGCTCTCAACCACTAAGCCACTGCACTGTTGACACTTCAATGATCTACACCTGTACTGGTATGAATCATAAGTAAGGTCAAAGGTTAGTAGTAGGACAGCAACTTTTAAACAAATAGTTTTTGGTTATTTACTTATTGTTTAATGGTAATTTGTGAAGGGATTGATTACTCACTCTGAATCCATGCTTATGAATGACATCACTGATGTTAGTGTATGGTGTAACAGCCAATGCAAATGACAGTATGTCAGGTCCATATTATGTGACAAGCTCTGCTTTTTTGATATGATATCATAACACAGTACAGTTGGAGTTTGAAACATTCTTTGTAATACCTTTTGAGATACTAGTATCTACATAACTGCTTCAGTACCTTCCTATTCTGCCTTAGCAAGCACTGTTGCTATGATCAGCAAAAGGCGTGTTGTTTTAGTGTTTTCTGGGTCTCCTACATTTATGGGGGAAATTAAATGCAACACAATGGCATGTTGTCAAAACTGTCCTCTGCTATGTAATGCGTGATTTAGAATCTGGCCCTGAAGCATGGCCTTAGTTTTTAAGTAAGATAGATGATTAAACTGGATGCATATCTGACAACTAACAAAGGGAGGTAAAGGGAGGCAGGTAGACGAATTATGCCTAAAAGATGATGACCTGTTAGATGGGCCCCAAACAATGACTCAGTTTACTAAATACATTGCATTCAAGTTACACACTGGTTTAAAACAGATTACATAGAGTACAAGGCTTTGAAGCTGCAAGTCAGAGGGTTAGTTACTTCTCACATTCACTGATGTTATCTAATTTTATGACTCATACTCACTGTCACTTTTCATACATCAGTCGACAAACTGAAAACCAAGATGCAAAGGGCATAAACATCGAAAACCTCAAACTTTCAATGTTCCATTATGCTATTCAGCTTGTAGTTTGAATCATAAAAAGTATTACAGAATTGTTATGTCATATGGTAACTAATTCAAGCTTCTGTCATCACTCAAAAAATCTTCCTTTGTGCATCTTTTATAATATTAAATGTACTAATTTATTAACAAAATTCAACCCATCCAGCTTTACACAATTCTAATGAGGAGAAATTTAAAATTCTGACACTTGCCATAAAATGAGTGCTTGAGCCCTTTGATTAATTCATTAAGTGAAGCTTAACAGATGTAATAATGGATTCAGTAGTCCAAAAGATATCTCGTGACAGCTAGTTAATATGGGAATTAAGTCAAAGTTAAAAAAAAAGTATAACACCAGAGAATAGTGTGGAATTTACATACATTAACAGTCTAACAGTACTGGCTCTGTTCAAGAGCATGCATTACTAAGAGACAGTTCAGTAAAAAATATTTTTTCAGAAGAGCTTGGGCATTTTGAACAATCAAGTCACTGTTTCCTTAAAACACTTTATTTTTACTGGTATTTAGTTGTATGAATTAGGAAAAATGCAGTGGTATTGCAGTATTAAGGGGCTACTCAGCACCTCAAGACAAGATATGAATAACAACTGGACAAAGTACAATTAAGGACAATTGCAAAAATGAAAAGAACCATACTTTTAAAGTGCCCGTACTTTGAAGCAGTAGCCTAAGGGAAATAAACCATGCTATAAAGAATGTGAGAAAGTATAAGCCATGCTATAAAGAATGTGAGAAAGTATAAGCCATGCTATAAAGAATGTGAGAAAGTATAAGCCATGCTATAAAGAATGTGAGAAAGTAAATGATATAGCAACAGACAATGAAGCAGGGTCAGAAACAGTTTACACAAAGGGCAGCATGCTATGGCAAGTGTGTGCACATGCAGAAGGCGATTTCACTTTACTAAAGCATGCTGCACAAAGGCTTCAACAGTAGAAAACTAGATGCAAACCATACAAGGTAGCATGAAAATCCTGCCAGGAGCATGAGATGCACAGTTCAGAGACCTGGTGATTACACATTATGTCAAAATGAGACAGACATAAAAACTGGTAGAGCATGCCAGAAAATACTAACATAACATCTGTAGAATACTTATATTCAGAGCAAAGGTGAGCAACGGAAAATGGCACTAGTATGCTTGGTACTGAACATTTATATCAGGTTCAGTATAGTCAACATGATAGCTGCCTAGATACCTGTGCTTTACCATGATTACTATATGACAAATCCCAGAAAATGTTATCAAAAGACATGTAGTGACATGTAGGTCATACCACTCTGGTAGATTACTGCTGCACCATGAATATATATATATATATATATATATATATATATATGTATATATATCTATATCCAGGTGGCACATTGCTACTACTTACAGCATGTGAACTATACTTCAGAGATGCCTGCAGTGGTACAGGCTATATGTAACCTTCCTCCACACTATCATTGTCCATAGGGGAAATGCATGCAACACAAGGTCCAGGAGTGTGTCACTTAACCCATGCAAACTTTCTGTCATCTCCCGCCATAACAGACAGTGTCAGAATGGACTCTGTAGTATCCATCACTTCCACTGGCTATACACAACTGTTTCCTGCAACCTCATTCCATCCCTGGAAATCAAGGTGCTGCTGTCAGAAAATACTACAGTTTGACCCTCATCACACAATTCATAGTTCAGATTCACTACCTAACAGTGTGATGGATGTAGCACTGATATTCCCATATGTAAAGCATAAACAAATGCATTGAGACAGTGAGATGCAAACACCCGCACACACCACATACACTAAATATATGCTTTGTACATCAAAGCTCCTATGGTTTAGTCATGAGAATGAAAGCCTTCTGCAGTCAAACCTGCATTACCTACAACCAAAACATACTTTATTGGTATTATACAATGCTAATCTATTCATTCAAATATGCCCCTTTTTAAGTGTGTATTTTGTTGCCATTTTTAGATGTTCTTCTGTGTTTTTTTTCTCATTTTCTAAAGAGGTTCTCGTTTCTCATATGTTAATATCTTTAAACTGCATTTTTCTCAGGAGTGTGATTTTTCTTTTATTTATTTATTGATTGCATTTTATGTTTTAGCTGGAGAAGGGCATGCTGTTATACATTATGCTGTTACTTTCATTGTACTAGGAGTACTTACGTTAGATATTACTACAAACTGGCAAGGAAGAACATGCACATCTTACTTCCATTATGTACATATAGCATACCTCATAACTGCGCAAATTTTTGCAAAATGTCAAGATATCCCCTCATATTTTGGTCTGTTCCTCAAAACATTTGTGGTTTTCTGGAAAATCACTGAATATTGAAGTCACTAAATATTTAAAATATGTTGCTAATTTGGGCCCTTTGTCCCATACCTCTCAACCTGTTACAAAGCCAAAAATAATGGGGGAACAGAGGCCCCAAAACAGGGGCACTTTTTAAATGTTGCTTTTACAAACTTAGTTGATAGACTAACAGGTTTTACATTGGCATGAATTTTTCTGAAGGATATGAAGTCTGAAAATCAATTGTCTGCCATTATTTTATGACTTTTCTTCTCGATTTGCCAATGATTTGCTAGAAAACTGCAATTTAATGAGAAATAGACCAAAAATATGAGTCAAAACTCTGGACATTCTGGGAAAAGCTGGACAGTTGAGAGCTATGCTTTATCCGCCAGTTATTTTTGGCTTTATCCCCCCTGATATTTTTGGCTTTCTCAAGACTTCTGACTATTGGAGGTTGACAGGTATGATGTGTAGATATGGCTACTTATAGGTTTTCACACACACACACACACACACACACACACACACACACACACACACACACACACACACACACACACACAAGAAAGTATTCATCTATTTGTTTTTCAGTGAAGAAATTTTGATTTCTAAACAAGTTATAATTGCTTAATTACTCTAAAGTCTCAACTAAACTTGTCTACAATACATAGTTCTTTTTCCTGATTTTTAGGATTCTCAGCCAGCAGCTTTATTGCTTACAAGTATCAGTTTTCCATGTGGCCCATATATATGGTTCCCATTCACATTGCCGAAAGTACAGTTCTCCAAATTACATTTTGCCTAGACCATCACTCCAAATTTACACTTCTCTGAAATGGCACCTTGCGATTGCACTGCAGTATGTATGAACAAATATACTGTTGTTACTGTAGTGTGATCTCAGAGTTAGTATATATAATTACCAGGGGGTGTGCAGGGGGGCACAGCCCCCCACATGGGGGGGGGGGTGCCTCTGCAAAAGTTAGAGAAACTTAGTTAATGTGATTTAACTGTTTTCTGTTTCGGAGAAGTGCAAATTCGGAGTCATGGTCTCGGCAAAGTGTGGTTCAGAGAACTGTACTTTCGGCAATGTGAATGTGATCCATATATAGGTAAAGCTATAGATATATGTAGATCTATCTAGCTATATAGAGATATTAGATCTATATACAAATATATATATACATAGATAGATAGATATGTGTGTATACTTAGTAAGTTGAAACACACAAACTGACTCAAAAATGTCAGGGAAAAAAACCCAAAACAAAACATCAATGGTGCAGAGAGCATGCCCTAAGAAATTACAGTAGAGCAAAAAAAAATAAAATCATGCTTTCTGCAGGGTGGCAAGCTCCCCTGCACCCCACAGCCCCTGCTAAATATATATTCTACTGTTGAGATCACACAATGCTGGGGAAAGGGCATATTCTTAATCTCGCACAGATGTCAGTTATTTGTTGACCAAAGTGCATCAACCAAAGGGGCAGACAACACAGTCAACCTCCTTAATGGCTTTCACAATTATATAGATATATATAGATATATATATAAATTTGTATCTAAATCTCTCTCTATATATAGATATAGGTATAAATTAATATCTATACATAATATATATATATATATATATATATATAAAATCTACATATATATATATATATATATATATATATATATATATATGTACACATACACACATACATACATAATATATACGTATACATGCATAGCTATGCATTACATATATATGAGTGTCCCCACATAACAAAAAGTACACACCAAAAAACATTCTAACCCAAACTCAAATGTCTCCATTTTAAACAATATTAGATTGACATGTCTTGATAATGTTAGTGTTAGGGATAGGGTAAGGCTTGGGACTGTTGTGTGTATTGCGAGCGCGCGAGCGTGTGTGTGTGTGTGTGTGTGTGCGTGTGTGTGTGTGTGTTTTGTTTAATGTTATGGTCAGGGATGGGGTTAGGGTTAGAGTTATGGCTGGTATTGGAATTAAGGTGAGGGCTAGGGTTAGGGTTAGCATACATAAGTAATGTACTAGAATGGGGCATTTATCATGTATGCCAACCCTTACCTTAGCCCTAGCCCTAATTCTAACTCCAACCTGAAACATAATGTTAACCCTAAAGTCATCCATAACTCACACACACACACACACACACACACACACACACACACACACACACACACACACACACACACACAGATAAAATCACAATCAAATTACTGAAACATTTGGTATTACCAAGCATTTGGCATTTTGATGCACTCGCAATACTTACTTCCAAGATTATAGGCTCAGAATTTCTCCTTTCTCTACATTGTATTTGGTATATATATATATATATATATATATATATATATATATATATATATATATATATATGGATCTAGCTAATAATATTGAGACATCAGAATAGCGACACCAAAATACCACCGAAAAAAAAATCAACAAGCATTAATACTTGCAACTTAAATATCTAAGCTCCCAATACTGACAATAAACTCAAATTTATAAATAAAAACCACAAAATGCCTAAAGCCAACATTAAATTTTACACAAAATAAAGATATTCCATCTCCTTCTACAATTAGTTTAATAATATAATAATAACAACAACAATAATAATAATAATAATAATAATTAAGAAACCTCAACAATCTAATGATAACATTAGACATAATTTATCTGAATAAATCTGCGGTGGTGGTGCTGCGGTAGCGTTGTCACCTCACAGTAAGATGCTCTCTGGTTCGATTCTCAGCTAGAGCATCTTCTGTGTGGAGACATGCGTGAATGGGTGTGCCTTTGTTGAAGGTTGTGCATCAGGGCTGGCAACTCGGCACGTAAAAATCAATCATTAGCGGACCGGCGTTCCACTGTGGTGACCCCTAACCGGGAAAACCAAAAGACACGCACACACATTGGCTCTTCTAGGGAAAGGGTATTTTTGATGGTAAGGTGCAGGGTTAGGGTTAGGGGTAGGGGTAGAATTAGGGTTAGCTCACATGATTGAGGATGGGCGGGGGGTGAGGTGACAAATGAGTTTATAGTATAGAGAAGAATGCATATGTAGTTGCATGGATGTCATCACATGGCTGCTTTACCTTAGGGAGAATTTGTATTGACAAATGTATAGTGATTAAGGAACACAGAGCTACAATATATAAAGGTTTATTCAACTAATGAGGAATTCTTGGAGGCAAAGATAACACAGCAGTCATCCCACCTCATACGATGTCATCCCACCTTATAAAATGCATTACAGATTCTGTCTTCATAGAAATTAAGTCCCAACTTTACATTGTTTTTTATATAAGGAAAATATTCTCTTCATCTGACTTTATTTGGTTTACTCTCTTAATACTTTAAATGTACCTAGGTTGTACCCACCCAGAATTATGAAACTATTAGAGTGATTGCAGGGGAATATATGCTACGTTTCTGGTCTAGGTACCACAAATTATTCATCCTGTCCTGTAGCAGAGTAACCTCATTTATTGTATGTATGTATGTATGTATGCATGTATGTTTCATATATTGTTTCCTATATATACATATGTATGTACACACACACACACACACACACACACACACACACACACACACACACACACACACACACACACACACAGAGACACACACACATATGTTTACCTAAGGGAACATCAAACATTCAAAACATCATATAAGAATTGATCTTTTTATATTGTATCTAAAATTAATTAAAAACAACAACAACAAAAATAGATATCTTATGCCAGGAGCAAGCCCCCATACCCCCACACCTACTGCTATTTATATATGCCAAACTCCAATATTGTACAACAGCAGGGGAAAATGCAAATTCTCAGACCCCACTGTATTGTGATCTCACACACATAGCTGCCACCAGGTATTAAAGACGAATAAAGATCAGTCACTCTTCTAGGCACTCACTCTTACTTATTACATCCACATACGTAAGTCTCATATCTGAGGTAAAGAGGGGTTTGATTGTCCTGCAAAAATGCTTGTAATTTTAAGTTTTGCAGGTCATTGTTGCAATATAGGAATCACACCCCCATTTGTTGCTATTGTGGTCCTTGCAATAATGGTTTTCAGCTTTGTAGTAGCCATTACAAAGACTGGTATAATTTATTTTATTATGTGTTATTGAAACCTTTTTTTCTCTGTGCACCCTATGTTTTTTTTTCTAAATGTGTCTACTGATTTTTAAACATTTGAGAGATACTCTGTTTTATTACCTTCTCCGTTGCTTCTTATTGTGACTTGTTTTAACAGGAGTAAGAACATATTTTGGCAATAACAGCTAGATTTTGGGTAAATATATAGCAGGAGAAAGTGGATTAGCATGGTAAATTACAGGTAGAGGTATTAGTAAAATTCATAGTTAAGTGAATGCCTGTAATACAAAGAGCAGGCGCTAATTAAAGACAATCTTCATTATTCATGATCCTGGTACCTTCTGTTGATTAACACGTTATATAGGTTCACCTTCACTTCCTCAAGGTTAGGTTGTTCATAATGTACTAGTTTGAGTTGTTTCCTTGACAGTCGGTTTTCTGAAACCAAAATGCTTGCACTATGGTCAAGCAATGTTTGCAGGATCATGTTGTACTGCGGTATTTTCATTCAGAGGTCATGCATTCTCAAAGCAAGAGAAAGTGTTTTCTTCAGTGTTACTGCTTTTTCTGTGTAGTGTAGAGACCTCAGAGTCAGACTTAAAAAGTAAAAGGGTGTGGTACTTGATAACCTGCAAAAACACTGACCACTGACTGGATATTTTCTATGGGGTGTGCTTGTACAAAATTACTACTGTACTGAGTTTTGTCTCTTTGTTTACAAGCAGGACTTGGGGTTTGAGATTTCATTGTAATAATCATAGGAGGGACAACAGAAAGAAAATGCTTAAAAAATAATTTGTCTTCTACATCTGGAATGTACCTTGTAGTTGCAATAATATGTATGTGCTGCATGATATGTACACAAACTTGAGAGGGTATTTGTGTCTGAATATGATTGTGAGTCCACTTAACGAAACACTTGTTGATTTGCAGTTCTTTTTGTTATTTTATCACAAACTACATGTACTTAACAGCAAAGTGCTGATGTAGAAGGACATGTTAAATGAATATTGTCAAACTATTTTTTCCTGATTGCAATGCTTAGAGCTGTAGCTGAGACACTACTTACAGGGGACAGGGGGTGGGAATGAATTAGTGAACCTTGGCCATACGATTTGTACAGAATTCACTTTATATTTTTGCATTATTATGATTTTCATTGCAGAAATTAATTTAGATGGGTCTGTATACCTAAACCTGTAAGGAAGAACATATTGGATAGTATGAGATGTACAATAACGGCTGTTTTGCTGTGGAAATGTGTATTTCTAATGAGGAATGTAAGTCAAATTATTATAAAAAAGCACAATTTAGATTATATATGAATGCTCGGACTGGAAGCTTGGCTATGGAAATATCCTTTGTAAGAAGTTTTCCTTGTATGAAATCAGATCTCAGAAATTATTACAACCAGTTTACTGATACTGGTTTAAAACACATCAGAAAGAGCATGCTCAGTCGTGGGAAGAACTTTTTTTAGGTTTATGAAGGTATAAGAAGTTTAATAACATGCAATTTATTAAATGGCATGCCATAAAAACACCACATAAAGATTTTTTCTTATATCACTTCACTGATAGACTAATTCTGTTCTGAGCTGACGTTTTGTCTGGAGAAAAAAGTATGAAATGTTCTTCAAGTGGTCAAATGTCATTAAGTTCAGACAGTTGTGAGACTTCATAAATGGGGCAGATTTAGGGAATTACTTTGGATGGGACATATAAGGATACAAAAGGATTTTTTTAGTTTGGGTGTATGCCATCATATGACATATAATGACTGAGCATGCAGTCAGAAAATGAAGTGTAGTATTTTACACTTTTCAGGTGGATACAGAGGGTAAAAGACAGCTGTTGTATGTGTTGTTTTAAACATACCTGCACATATTTATGGTGCAAGGTAGCTGATGTCAGTTGCCATGGTTAGGGGAGGGAATTGCTAGTGAAAGATATATTTTAGGAGATGGCACTCATCAAAAATACAGATTATTAGAAGGTAATGTCAAAGTAGGCAAAACCTGTATGGGTGCAGGAGACAGTTCCTGTATATATTTCATTTAGATATTTAGGTACAGTTTGTGTGGGGGGATTATTCTTTGGAAGAGTACCTTATAGACCATGTCAGTGCCCATTTGTGAACTCTGGATGAATAAACTGTAATAAATTATGGACCAGGTCAGTGTCCATTTGTGGACCCTGACTGCATGAACTATCACTTTAATAAATGTTCTCTACTAACATTCACAGTCCATAATATATGAAAGCTTATGTTATTCCCATCTAATTTCTTACTGTTTACTTAACTTACTTTAGAAAAGGGAGAAGCACGAGCGTATGAAACAAGAATCATGAAATTAAGGTTTGTGCTGTGTGGCTATCTATTTTATTTCTAAAACTAGCTGTACCATTATAACTGAATTAATAGTTCTCAAAAAAATAAAGCATGCTTTTTCAAGGTGACATGAGAAGGAATGGGGAAAAATGTATTACTATACCTGCTATCAATAGAAATGACTTAACAGAATAATTTGTGTATTATCATGTACAATTACTGGACAAGAGCTGTGTACTGTTAAACATTCATAGATCCGAGAACGAATCATTGCTCATAATTTTGCAATCTTTTTTTTTTTATATATAAGAGATTTGTTTTAGAAGATTTGTTAAAACTGCAGCTTCTAATGTAATACATCCTTTATTGTTCTTATAGTTCCATTATATAAATCTTAAACAATCATTCTCTTTTTTATTTTATTTTCAGTAAAAGGGTAGAGGAAAGCAGGAGGGTTTGCTACAATTTCCAAGTATCTGTATCAATGACTGTGTTCTTTCTACTGTCAGAATGACAGTTAAATTAAACTATCATGAAATAGCAATTGACAAGAATGATTTTCTCAACATTGGTATAAATGTTAAAGGCAGTGATGGGAAAGAAATCATTTCATTTTAAATAATGCCTTTTATATAAACACCTCTGCACACTGCTTTCAAAATCATGAACAGAGCAGTCAGCTGTCATCAAGGAAGTATGGCGAAATGAAAGGCACAGAGGGGTACTGCAAGAGTAAATTGACCAAAGTAGGACTAAGTAAGTTGCTGAAGACAGCACACTGAGAAAGTGACTATGATGCAGTTCATACATGAATAATTCTGACTTACATCATTTTGCCCTGTGCTCCAAAATGTACAGTGCTAAATGCCACTGGAAGAAAGTAAGTCAGATGCATTCAAATAATCCAGACCAGAACCGGTTCCTGTAGAGCTGTGAACATAAGATATGTAGTAGCTGCAGTTATATAGACAACATACAAATAGAGGTGGTTTAAAAGGTCCAAAATGTCTCTTCAACATGAATAGCACATGCAACTAATTCACAGAAGTTCAGGATCATCAGTATCTCAAATCTGGTTGGTAGTAAAAAATTACCTTATCACTGACATTGGCAATATGGCCTGCATGGATGTCCTTAACCAAGGTATCTTACATCCAAGATGCTTTATATTTCATGGATACTTGGGGGGTATTACAGTGCTTAGATAACAGGAGGAATTCAATAAAGCCTACATGGATGTACTGCCATGTCAGCATAGTGGCATGGTGCTTACATGGAAGTAAGCAGATGTGTGATCCAGTAAAGGGAGCCAAGGTGTGTGTACGAGCGTGCGAACACAGAAGTGTCCATGGCATGCAAATCACCTCATAAGCAGGTGAAATGCATACAAATGAGGTAGGTAGAGTGATCCAGCAAGCAGACAGGCAATAGTGCAGACCCATATTGGTGTCCATAATGTACACAAAAAATTCCATGTACAGGAAGTAAAAATGACACCAAGGGCTGTACAAATGGAGTTACAGTGGCAGAAATAGTGTAGAGGACATAGATATGTGCAAAGGTAACCTCGGTGTGTCCAAAATTGTATGAAAAATAATGTAAAATATATTTTTTTAATACCCTGGGTATGTTTGCGCAGTGAACCACAGTGCACAAACATGCCGTTATGGGAAAAAAAACAGAAAAATATTGTAAAAAACAGAATTTGTGAGTATGTAACAGTAATGCATTACAGGACCCTGTTTGGGGTATGTACAATGTAGGACAGCTGTGGTTGCTAATGTGGCAGGGCCTGAATCTGTGTAGTTACCAGGTGCTGTACACGGGTCTATATGCAACTGAGCTGGAGTTACTGAATAGCACAATAGCACAAATGGGTTTCTGTGTCTGTAGATCCCATCTGTGTAGGAACAGAACCATGTTGGTGTCCACAGAAGAGGTAGCTGATATCAAAAGTGGGTGTGTCCACAAACTTTGGAACTCAACAGTGCCTGTTTGCACAGCACACTGCTGTGCTCAGGAGGGGAGGTGTTCTGGTGACTGCTAAGCTTTGTTTACCTTGGGGTGTATGGTTCAGCGGGTTTGAGCATGTTTGCATGGTGCGCAGCCATGCTGAGTGTGACCTGCCATGTGGGTGTGCCTACTGACTGCTGAGCTTTGTTTATCTTTGCAGCACAGGTTTACATGGCACGCTGCAGTACTCAGCAAGGAAGGCTGTCAAAAAAAATTTGTCTGAGAAAGCCAATGATATATTAATTACCAATGAGCCCTGTTACACTTAAATTAGGGCCATTAAACCCCTTAATGATGTACATGGCAGGTGAAATGCATCATAGATAGCCAATCACACAGAGTACACCTACAGAAGAGCACTATAAAGTATGCATACACCCTACAATCTGCTTTTTCCTCATACTCTGCCCTGTTGGAGTACATACTTGTGAATTTTAACCTAGAGAATGCTAGGGGCTGCTGCAGTTCTGCTACATATGTATGTGCTAGATGCTGAGGTCAATGCAGCTGCTGCTGCTGATGATCATATGCATAGAATGAGCCTAGAATGAGAAGGAGAAGAGTATTCAGTTCCAGGGTAACCTACCAGGAGCTTCATGAGGTGGAGATTGTAGAGCGCTACAGGGTGGAATGGGACATACTAGAACAAGTCAGTGAGCTCTGCCACCCTCAACTCAAACCCATAGCCAACAGAGGGGAACTCAGTGGAACCAAAGGTATGTGTAGCCCTTAGGATACTAGCTACAGGAACTTTCCAAAAACCAATTGGGGACATGATGGGGGTCTGACAGGCATCTAATCCAGGGTACTCCACCAGTTCCTGGATGCCATGATAACACATGCCAGTGAGCACATTTATCTTCCCCACACCACTGAGGAAAAGGCCAGCAGTATGCGACTCTTCCCCCAGACAGCACACTACTCTGAGGTACTGGGTGCCAAAGATTGCATTGATGTTCATATCAAGGCACCACTCGGTGAAGAGGGTAGAATCTACTTTAACTGCAAGGGGTATCACTCCAACTGCCAGGTCATGTACAATGCCCAGGGGAGTATCATGAATGTGTATGCTGGCAGCCCTGACAGTTATCATGACTCCCATATCTGGCACACATCACAGCTCTACCAGATGTTTGCTAGGAGGGACATCCCACAAGGTCATTTACTTGGGGATGCTGACTATGTACTGGAACTGTGGATGATGACACCCATCAGAAATGCACATCCACCCACCGAGAAACACCATAATGAGGCATACACACAAATCAGGAACATCATAGAGCATGTGTTTCGGCTGTTGAAGTCACGGTTCCAGTGCTTCAATATATCTGGTGGAGCCTTGCAATACTCTCCAGCCTCATGTACACAGATGTTCAGCGTAGGTGCCATGTTACACAATATGATCCTGCAGAAACAGCTGCAGTAGGACCAGCAAGGGGAAGGGATATATAGCCCACCACCAGTGCCTAAGTCATGACAGCCGCAACCACAGGGGGACTCAAAGGAGGAACCCCCTGAGGCTGTCCTTGTAGGCAGATGTAGGCATGCCCATTATGCCCTGGCCTTGGCCAATCGACAACACATACCACATAAACTGACAACCTAGGGCCCTAGGGACTGACAGTGTACTCTGACTTGCATACACATCAGTAAAAATGATGCCAGCCAGGCCACACAACCTGTCCCTCAACATGTATTGACTGCAGACTGCCTGCATCAGAGTCAGCCCCAAGCTACAGTTTTTTCAACTGCAGCATTCACAAGGTAAATCACACTCCTGTGCACCACTTTTAAAGGGTACTATAATATGGTAACATATGTATGGACCTGCAGCATGTATGCAAGGAAATATAGTGGGCTATATATAGTGTGCTACTGGGCTACTTGTAGAGATCTAAATTTGGATACTGGACTACTTGTACAGCTCTAACAGACATTTGGGACAACGGGTATTCTGTTCACTAGCATGTACCCTATATTAACCACTAGACCACATGGCTGAAAACTCCACGACAGTAGACCAGGTAGATGCCAAACAGTGGGGTCACAGGACAGTCACATGACTGTTTATGCCAGCAGAGCATAGGCTGGTCATCCCCCACCCCAAACACATCATACAACTGCTGCAACAGTAAGTCTGCAATGATATACCAGCAGACCAGAAAATTCCCCTATCTTGTTGATAGTGTGAGGGAGGAAACCTCTCTGTTTGGTGGCCAGTTTGACTCAGTGGACCAGGGACAGCAGCATGTATGATGGTGTTGATGGTTTGAATCTGACAACATCAAACATCTTCTGCATGTGAGGTACACATATGGTGGTAGTCCCACAGACTGTCAGAACCCCTCAGTCTGTTACTGCAAGAAACCTGGACAAAGACAGAGTGAATGGGTGAACAAAGGGCCATACCTACAGACAGACATTATACACACTCTGAGTAACCTAGCAGGTGGCTAGTTTAACAGCAGGCTGCAACATGTCAGATTAGTTGCAGGATATAAAGGCCATCAGTTAAATCTGTCAGTAGGTACAAGTCAGCGACTGATGTACAGTATAGCACTGGGAAATCACAAATGTATGAGGAACATGGGGATTTGGGGTGGAATGCTAGACATTCTGTAAAAACATGTTCAGGGAGAAGTATGCAGACTGTCATCCTGTGTGCGTTGTTTCACCATGTACCCCAGTCACATCATACCTTTCAAGCCCTGACAGTAGGAAATCTGTTGAAATAAAGTGCATAAAAGTGGGACCAAGGTCCATGACTTGGGACAGATTTTAAATAATTGCTCCTACAAGCATATAATGTGGATAGAATAACAGGTCCTGCATTTGCATGACTCTTCTTCTGTGCATGGAGTCTGAAACTCAAATATCTGTCAGTTTTAATTTCTTCAATCTTGACTGATTTGCCACTAATTTGACAGAAAACAACAATGTTATGTGAAATGGGCCAAAAATATGCGGCAAGAGTTTGGACAGTCTATGTAGCTCTCTACAGTTCGGAAGTTTGAGTCACATATTAAGGTCAGCAAGCAGCCAGGGAATGCCTTGGACAGTATCAGGCAACTGCAGTATTGTGGTTCCCCTGAACACAGAAGAAGTTATCAGGGACCTGGGAACCCAGGTTGACAGTAGCCTTTCATTCGACACTCATATTGCTAAAGTAGTTAGGAAGACCTTCTACATTGCCCACCTTATCATGAAGGGATTCACATCTAGATCAAGGGAAGTCATAGTCTCCCTATACTCATCACTCATCAGACCAATGATCGAGTACAATGCCCCATTCGGAATGTATCTGACCTGACACTTGCAGCAGCTGGAGAGGCCACAAAAGTTCCTCACCAAAAGGATAAAGGGTCTCAAAAATCTGTCTTATGCTGCCCGACTGAAAGAACTCCAGTTATATTCAGTTGCTTACCGCTTGCTCAGAGGTGACCTATGCCTGACATACAAGGCCATGTCAAACCCAGATTTGATGAACATGCTTCATCTCAAAAAATCTAGATCCCTCAGAGCCACAAGGGCGGGAGACTTAAACCTCGACACGGTTATTAATAGGACGTGCTGGAGGGATAGATTCATCACCCAAAGACTCCCTATGCTGTGGAACAAAATCCCGGTTTATGTGAGGCAGAGCACCTCGCTGGCCTTGTTCAAGAGGAATCTTGACCAATGGATAGGAGATCGCAGATACACCCCAGGGGTTACCTCAGTGTCACTGCTCGACAGAGGCACAGCAAAATAATGGGCATAGTTTCTCCAAACTAAAGGGGTGGCGTAAGCCACAAAACTATGGGCTAGGCTTATAAATGCCCTCGGGGGTATGAACCTATAACCTATAACCTAAGGTGCAGCAGCCAATGTCCTGCAGCATACAAAAATCTCAGACTGGAGTACAGGTAGCTCTGCCTTGGAGTCACCTTGTAAGTACTGACAATCACACTGGGCATGCTCCTACACTTAGCTAATTTGAGCCCAAGTCTGTTGCCTCTACCACCCAAATAACTGTTATGTGGAAATATGTCTGTACAGACATACAGCTACATATATATATATATATATATATATATATATATATATATATATATATATATATATATGGGTTTACCTGATAACACCGATATGCCAAAACACCGACAACAAAATAACCGACACCACAAAACTGAAAGTTCAAAAACACGAAACTTCACATGCCCGACAAACCACAATCCTGACAATCAACAAAACAAATACCTTTTCCAAAAAACACACACACAACACAAGCACACCAGCAACCTTACAAACCTACACTAAACCTTACATACACAACTATCTATGCACTAACCTTAACCCAAACCCTAACCCTAAGGTCCGTCACTATCGCACACTTACCTTACCCGCACCCTAACCCTAACTCACTTAATCCACCCCTAACCCTTAAGTCTGTCACTATCGCACACTTACCTTACCCGCACCCTAACCGTAACTCACTTAATCTGCCCCTAACCCTTAAGTCTGTCACTATCACACACTTACCTTACCTGCACCCTGACCCTAACGTCCGTCCCTATCGCACACTTACCTTAACATGTCGGTGTTCTCAGCGTCGGGATTTTCAACTTTCGGTCTTCTCCGTTGTCGATCTTCCAGTGTCGGTTATCTCGTTGTCGTTCTTCTCAGCTTTCCGCTTTATCAGGTAGACCCATATACACACACATATATATATATATATATATATATATATATATATATATATATATATATATGTGTGTGTGTGTGTGTGTGTGTGTGTCTCCCTATCCTCCTCATGCTGGATTAGTGTTAGAGTATGTGGCGCACACACACAGACACACACACACACACACACACACACACACACACACACACACACACACACACACACACATATATATATATATATAGAGAGAGAGAGAGAGAGAGCATAACAAGATGTACATATAGCTGTATAAAGTACAATGATACATAGACTCCCCACATACTTTTACAGAACACATTTACATTGCTGAAACACACAGCTACATTTAAGGAGACAACCGTATTATACACCATTGATATAGGTATGGGCAGGGATGTACAAATGTCCCCACATACCCCTGAATGCTGGGGTTATCTGCACATACACATTGCAACAGCTGTCCAATGCCACCAGACCAAGGCCACAACAGTACATAATCTACTCACCCACAGACCCCTGAGCCTGCAGGCTGTCACCCTCCAGCCAGATATAGGTACACAGGTGGTGTAATGTACAATGGGTGCAATGCAGTCCTTGGAGAGGCCATATTTTCCCCTGGACATATGTATGTTTATCAAACTGCGAACAGCCACAAATGGCCAGACTGGTAAGTGTACACACATAGCAGGGATATTACCAGGTATCCCACCCCTAGGACACTAGATACAATAACAGTACCAAGCAGTATGACTCTGCAGGCCACCCATGCTGTCTAACACAAGGCCACTTTGCATATTCCACAAGTACTGTGCCTGCATCAACATAAAGCTTTACTACTTGGTACTGTTATTGTATCTAGTGTCCTAGGGGTGGGATACCTGGTAATATCCCTGCTATGTGTGTACACTTACCAGTCTGGCCATATGTGGCTGTTTGCAGTTTGATAAGCATTTTGTTTAAAAGTGACTGCATCAGTCTAAACCTAATGCATGCTGAACTTAACAATCTTGCCTGGCTAAATTACTTTGACTAAAAGTGATAACTGCATTTCTGAAGATATTTTGTGTTAAAAGTGGCAGTTTTTTGTCTTTTTTCCTTTTATTCATTACTACTTTAGTAGTGACTATTTTTGCAAGCTGTATCAGAGACCAAAAAAATAGTAGTCAGTATACATTATCTTATAAACTATACTTTCTTCTTGTGCTGTGCTTTGCTGCTTGGGGTTTGGTAATTTGGCTGCCTCTGTAGATATCTACCCTCTCTACCCCTCTAGCTCTTATATATTTATGTATATTGTTAATGTCTTATCCTAGCCTGCTAATTAACCCTACTGTTTCTGTTCTGCTCTCCTCTGCTCCTACTCCTTTATAAATAACCTCACTCAAAATATTTTGTATAAATGTGCCTATGAAAAGTAAGTAACAGACTTTGATCTCCTCTCCCAGAAACGGCAGAAGATTAGTGTTGCTTAAAACTTGATGCAAAGTACGTTTAACCAATTTGTAACTTCTAAGCTAACTGCTTGAATTTCAAGACAGTGCACCTAAGAAAACCTGTTGAGCACTGCACCCTGAACGACTAATATATCTATTCTCAGACTACCCATCTAGTGCTAGTTATTAAGCATTAAATTAAAATAACTGTTCAAATCCCACAATGCCTATAGTTCTACAAACACACCATAAAGTAACAAATTTACTATCCTACCGTAATTCTGCTAATATAATTATCAGTATTTTACACTATAATTTGGTTTCTTTACTTACTGATTGTTTTTTCTCCTATTGTACTTCCCTGGTCTTGGATGTGTATCCCCACTCCGTTCGCCCTCATTGCACTCGGGCTCACATTGCTCCCCTCCCACCCCTCCACCCCATATAATTTCCTTTATACCTTCCCACCTGTTTTTTCCTACCAAAAGACTCCTCCCCTTCCTTTACACTGCCTTTAACACAACACCTAACTTCCACAGTGATAGCTACTACCCCTCTCTTTCAATAACTAAATAACATGCACTGTTCACAGCCAACCAATCTACTAACAACATTACTCTATCCATTAGTAATCTTCACCCTACTCCTACTTTCTAATCTACCCTCTTACCACACTCAACTGCATAACCATACCCCTTCCCCTTGGCAGACTGAATCCACAAGCAATCTCATCAAATTAAACAACTTCCCTATACCTCCATAGGACCTTACCAACTCCCAAACATTCTCTTACTCGCACTATAAACTAACAATCAAGATAAACCCTTACACTTTGCAGAGACAAAGTAAGATAATTGAAAAATTAAGCAAATTCTATCTACACCTACTCTGTGCACTCACTAGTTGTTGCGACATACACCCCAATCCAGGACCCATTACATCAACCAACCCCAACATACACCCCAACCCAGAACCCAGTACCAACTCCAATTAAAACCAGCTAAATGCCCTACACCACAGACCTACCTCATCTCTCCTCTTCTTAAACATCAACGTAAGAAGTATAATTAATAAAATTCAAGACTTTCATGCCTTACTTGCTCTATATAAAACAGAGATCACTATATTAACTAAAACATGGCTTAAATCATAATGAAATTACTGCCCCCGTCTACAATATTATTCAAAGAGACAGATTAGAGAAAAAGGGAGGGGGTGTAGCTATCTTATTTCAAAATCATCTCACCATAGAACAACTGGACCACAATAACCAAGAAGTCAAAGATGTAGAATTAATCCTTGCCAAATTAAAAATAAACTTCAAAAAACACATAATTATCGCAGGTGGTTATATCTCACCAGGCAATAACATAACTGTAATGGAAAACCTGCTTAGCTGGATGTCTAACTCCCTTCCACAAGAAACCATACTATTAGGAAACTTTAATATTGACTGGCTTAACTGCTCCAACCACAATCCCTCTGCCTTTATAAACCTCAACAGGTTCGCCCAAACCATTAATACCCCCACTTGAACTGACAAAATATCCAAACGCCAGTCAATCTTAGACTGGATCCTGGTATCTGACCCCACTCGTGTACAACTAGCTGCTGTCTTCCAGATAGCCTAAGTGACCATCATCCAACCTACCTACTTAGGAACAAGTCCCAAATCATCAGCCAACCCATCCTCAGGGTAGTTCGCGACAAAAAGAACTTTATAGCTACTGACTTCATCAAGTCACTAAAAAGCTGCAACTGGGCCCCCATAAAACAACTATCTCTAGATGATGCCGTAGAACACTTTAACACAACCTTCCTAAAAATCTTAAACCTCCATGCACCCTCTGGAACCATTAAAATAAAAACTAACTATGCCCCATGGCTTAGAAATAATACTACTAAAACTATAATGAAGGATAGGGACAAGGCCTGGATTCTATATCAGAAAAACAAAACCAGTAGCTTTAGACAAAAGTATCTAGAACGCCATAACAAAGTCAAAAAACAAATCAAATCAGACAAAACTAATTACTCTAAATACACTACATGCAAGAAAAAAATGCTCACAACCCCCAACAATTCTGGGCCACTCTAAATGGCATACTCCACTGAGGAAAATCCACTACTCCATCACCAGTGCTACCAAATAATCTTGAAAATATTCCCACACAATTCAACAAATTCTTTACTGGAATTGTCCAAACCTTTGCCAATGCCCAAAATAGTACTTGCAGTCCCACACCAACAAATACCCCAACCCACCTCAATACTCAAGACAATACCCCCAAATTCAACCTTCATTCAGTGCCCACCAAGGTAATTTACAAACTCCTTAAAAAACTTAAACCAACCACACTAGCAGCAGACAACTTACAAGCAGATTTCCTTCAGATATCTGCTGATGCAATAGCCTATCCAATTTCTATTCTCATAAATAGGTCTGTATCAGAATGTAGAGTACCCAAATCTTGGAAAACATCACATATCATTCCACTGTACAAAGGTAGTAACTCCTTAGAGATCACCAATTATCATCCAATAGCAATCCTATCACCTTTGTCCAAAATATTAGAAAGAGTTGGCCACACTCATCTAATGCAATTCCTCCAAATTAACAACCTTCTCTCCACATCACAGCATGAATTTTGACCTTCCCACAGCACCACAACTGCACTACTATCATTCACCAACACATGCCACAGAAACAAGGGTCTGTTCATATATTCTATATTCTTAGACTTATCAAAAGCCTTTGATATGGTAAATCACAGTATGCTACTTGAAACTCTAACTACCCTAAATATAAGTTCACCCTCTATATCATGGTTCAACAGCTACTTATCAGGCCATCAGCAAGCAGTCCTCTGGCATGATCAGCTGTTCCCCCTGTTACCAGTAACCATAGAAGTTCCTCAAGGGTCTATTCTTGGCCCCTTGCTATTCTCTCTATTTACTAACCAGATCTGCTTATCCTCACCCTCTACATCAATAGTACAATACACAGATAACACCACCTTTATTTGTGCCGCACCCACCCTAGATGAACTTCAATCCCTAACCCAAAATAACTTCACCCCAGCTGAAACTTGGTTCACAAACATCAAACTTCTTCTTATTCCCAAAAAGAAAAACTCATTCTTATTGGCCCAGGCAGACCACCTCCCCTTAATAATAATTTCCATATCAACTCCAAAGATAACATTCAAATCAGCCCAACCACACACACCAAACTGCTAAGGGTAGTAATAGACAATAACCTGAGATTTGACATCCACTTTGCACAAACCGTCAAAAAAGTAAACAAAAAACTTGGACTCCTTTACAGGAAAAAAACACTTCATTACTAAATCTACCAAAGCAACCATTGCAAGGACTCATCTTCTATCCATCCTCCTATATGCGTCTCTCATCTTAACTAATCTCTGACTAACCAATATAAATAAAATTAAATCTTGCTATAACAAGCTCGGCAAGTTTGCTACTGAAGCCTCATTTAGGTCCCACCACTGTCTATCCCCTAAGCAGCTCAACTAGCTGGAATTGCCTCACATCATACCACTCAACTATCTATAGCACATAAGCTTTATTGCTTTCCTGACAGCACCCCAGCACTTTGACAACTAATACAGCCCCACTTACTTTTTAGAGCCCTACACTCTAGTAATCAGCACCTCATAACTGTCATCAAACACAAAAACGATGCTGGGAAATCCCTTTTTGCCATTACCATTGCCAACAATTGGAACTCACTACCAAATGAAATAACTTCTACCACCTCCACTTCTCATTTCAAAAACTCCTGAAAACCCACTCTCTAAATAACTGGCTATGTTCATGTAAAACCCCAGGATAATCCACACCTAGAAATTGTTTCAGAACTGGTTTACTGTATAACTTGTTAATTTCTGCTACGTTATTTTTCACTGATGTATGTAAAAGCTATTAAGGCTTTCTCCTATATTATAATGCACTGTAAAATATTGTTACTGTTTCTGTTTTGTACTGTATTATATTCAAATGTTTGTATTTCTCTTGGAGCTTTTCTCCCTAGGCCTCTGCTGAAAATTGACCCGTGTCCAGTCGGACTTTCCCGGTAAACAAATGTAAAATAAAATAAATATACAACAGAAATAACTTGTGGCACATGCAATAGGTACTGTGAGATGTAGTGTGCAATACTATATAAGTAGGAGTTTTACTCTCACATCCTCCATTTCTGTGTGTGTATCAATATATCCCCTCACAGTACTATGGACATGCCCATATGGCCTGTCTCCATGCAATGGTATGCATTTTCTGGCCTTGTGACTGGCTGCTGGCCTCTAAATTCCCTCCTCTACAAGGCCTGCAGATGTCATCCACCTTAAGAGAACTGGATGAATATCTAACAACGGATAAACTCTGTGGCACATGTGATAAGTACTCCAAGCTATACTGTGTAATACTAGGTAGGTAGGGGTTATAATCTCATAATATTCAACTTGTGTGTGGTTGTGTGTAAATATATCCCTATGGGCTATCTCTGTGCAACAGCTGTGCATTTTATGCCCACTGACTAGCTGCTGGCCTCAACACTGGCCTCTGTTACAAGGTTCTGATGTTATCCATCTTAAGAGTACTAGTTGACAGTGTATTATCAGATAAACAGTGTAGCACATGCAATAAGTACTGTGAGCTATAGTGTGTAATACTAGACCGATAAGGGTTCTAATCTTATATCATTCAATGTGTGTGTGTGTGTGTGTGTGTGTGTGTGTGTGTGTGTGTATAAATATGTCCCCTATCAGCACTAGAGATATGCCCATATGGCCTACCCCTGTGCATTGGTTATGCATTTTATAGCCCTGTGACTAGCCACCAGCCCTAAATTGCCCTACTCCACATAAGCATAATTAATGTCTGCCACCATCTATAGTTGTATATGCAGACTACCCAGGTGACATGTATCAAGGGTAGTAGAGTGTGTTACAAGGTATGAAAGCATGATGACGCTGATTGTCCCCATTGTCCCTGACACAATGTTCTACACATATGCACCTAGGGAGCCATGCATATATACCGGCATACGTAGTCGACATCATATCTCTGCTGTGCTGCCTTGCCTTCTTGTGCTGCTGTATTTCTGCCATGTGTCCATAGTTGCACCACTCAGTCTCCTGAGACAAAAACAAACACAGCTTCATGACACACCTGTCATTCTGTAACACTACCACCAGTGCAACATCAGGCAACAAAGATACATGTTTGATGTGTAGTCCTGACACATGCCAGCATATAATACATGTTGTGGCCCACAACAACTGCCATGCCATAACACTACTGCACTACACAAACACATGTAAAGTTATATAGTCACCCTATGCATCAGACACATATATGTAGGTCCACACATCAATGGCATGGATGGCAGGGATGTGGCACAGGTATCATCATATGCACAGCATGTGGTGTGTGGGTGCCGGAGGCCTAGGCTGTGCCAAACAGTTGACAGCATGTGTGTGAGTCAGGAAGGGGCGCCAGTGACATGGGCCATGGAGAGGTGCTGTGTGTGTCTGTAGGTGAGCTGCATGTGACAGTGGTGCTGGAGTGTGTGCATGTACACAGGCATGCTCAGTGCTAGCCCTACACATGCATATGGTGGACAGCTGTGGACCATACATAGTAGGTTCATAGGTTCATAGGTTTATACTAGGCTATCTGCCCTAAGGCATTTATAAGCCTAGCCCAAATTATTGTGGCTTACGCCACCCCTTATATGAAAAAATACTGTGCCCATTAGTTTGTTGTGCCTCTGTCCAGCAGTGACACAGAGATGATTCCTGGGGTAATAATTTCACAATGCTTTTCCATGGAAAAGCAGAATGGCCAGTCTTGGTATTTGAACCATGAACTACTGCACACAAAGCCAGAACTGTGACCACTAAGCTAAGTGGACAGTTCATTGTCTCCGGTCATGAACATGGGAACTGGCTTCTCCATAAGTAACAAGGGCAGCACCATCCCCAAGGACAGATGCAGTGCTAGTACCTGATGGTGACTGCTGTCTGCTGGGCCTGTGTCCACCATGGGACCACCCAGGAACACGTGCCCATGGCCTGCCATGTTGTGGTCTGGACAGCATACCTCCCTCTGTAGCGCTGGAGGTACTGCCACTATGGGAATGTGAGTGGGCATGGCCATGTGGACTCCCAGCAGATGGTGTTACTGGCCTACGTCCATGTGTCTGATGCCCAACCCAACCACATGTTCCAGCACAGACAAAGTGCACTCAAAGACAGACACTGTCTGAGCCCACCATCTATCCACTACATCAGTGAAATTTTCCATGGCATTATCAATGCAATGGAGGCAGTCCCAAATGTTAGACTGTACTGCATCCATAACCCTAAGCATCCATCTGGTGTTGCATTCAACTCATGCTTGTGCCTCCATGACAGCCCAAAACATGCAATGAGTGACCCACAATGTGACACCTGCAACAATGGATGGACAGCAGTACTTTTTAGGTCACCCCTGAATATCTGCCTGTGTCGGACCTCACCAGCTGTCTGGCTATGGCCAGTGTCTACACTTACTGACATCATAGTTCTCACACTACCTGTACTATGTTGCCACCCTCTGACTGTCCAATATCTGTGGCCTCTGATGACTGGGTGTGTGTGGGCAGGGACAATGGGGGCAAAAGAGGGATGTCAACTTCTGGGACAGATTCAACCACTGACAATCCCACCTGTTCCTTACTGTGGCCACCATCATCATCAGAGGCTGATGAGACACTGACATCAGGTTGTGAGGAAGACAGACTCCAACCCCCCTGTTCACCTGTGATAAGCAAGACAAAAGTAGTACATTACCACCTGCACTATTATGTATGGTAATCCACACAGACTCATACAGATGTGGATCCACAACTGCATTACATGTCCCACATCTTCTCATCTCTGATCCCATGCATATCACACACACACACACACACACACACACACACACACACACACACACACACACACACACACACACACACACACACACAACAACCTACACAGAGAGGCCAGGCCCTGTATAACATGCATGTCACCTAAATCCGGCTAATGTTGCCAGTTCAATACACCTGAGAGGTATGCAATATGACAGTGTATGTGGCAGAACTACTCATAAAACCCAGTATACCTATCTTGACAATGATATGCCAATTGTAGTAGCACTGCCTCAGGTATGTACCTTCTCCTTATTGTGTTTGAATGGGCATCTTGGAGTAAATGCCTCATGTATAGCAGACTGCATAATTGCTCATAACTATAAGTGCAAACATGTTAATGTTTGTACAAATACACACCTGTCATTCCCTAGGCTAAGCACTATAGTTAACTGTTCTGAAATGGAACATACAATTATTCTACTCTAGCTAAGCACAAAATGGCAGCCATTATATATAGGGTATATCTGATCTAGCAAAACAACAGTATCACACTTACCAGGTAGAGCACCATGAACTCCGACCACGCCTGATATACCTGTGAAAAGATGAGGAACAGGTATTGTCAGCAACACCAAATCTTGCAGTGTTACAAGTTAATATGTGCATGTATCCACATGTACAGTAGCTAATGTGATACTGGCTATATTGCTGACATTCTGAGTATGTGTGCACATTTGTGGTTAAAAGCCAACCCCCTCCCCCCCCCAATCCAGATAGACCTGACACCTATGTACTGGTGTATAGAGCCTGCCACAATGACTACTAATGTATTCTACTGGTGAAGACAGTCAGCTTACCTGGACACTCATCTGATGTGGATGCTGCGGCACCTACCTCCAGGATGTATGGTGTGATGGTTGGCAGGGAGCTGTGGGATGATCCTAGGTTTGCCAGGAATTTCTCTGTGGCTGAGAGTGGTTGTTCTATTGCAGGCCCTCTACCGGTGGCAGCATGATCTCTGGCAACAGCAACTGCCTGTTGACATGCGGCATTGACCATGTCTGTGGCCTGGTGTCAAACCTGCTTGTAGGTCCTGTCCTGTTGGCCAATATCATTAACAGCCATCACAAGGTTGCCCCACAATACTGACGACTGTTCATGACTGTGGCAACCTCTTGACTTCAGGATGTGATGGATGAGTCTGAGAGTATCCAGTATAGCATCATTTCCTGCAGATGAATATGGAGGATGTCTCCGTTGGTACATCGTTCCTGCAAGACAAGATGAGGGAAACACATTACAGGACAAGATACATGGATGTCCACTATGCAGACACCCTACACACCCATAATGGCCTGCACTATCTACTACTCACATGACATACCCCACAGTTTGACGATACACTACATGTATAGATAGTAGCAATACTGAGTAATGTCCCTGTGTGCTGGGACAGATTCTGTTGTATGTCTCTACAGCCATCACTGCAGTGTACCGTGGTGTTCCCCTATGGGCAATTCCCCACTAATACATGTCATGGCCACTGTCAGATAAATAGCAGTGTGCTATTCCAACAACTATATGGGGACAGTCCAGCCACACAAGTGTGCCACAATGACAAACAGCAATGCAAGCCTGCTGTCGTATATGTTCCCTCTAGGCATCATACCTGTCAACTATGCAGATGTTTGCAGAACGTCACCATGTTTGCTTCATAGATGTGGTCCTTCTTGCACAAACTTGTGCATGTCTGACAGATGGTTGTCCACTGATTGATGGTTGGTGTCAGAAAACTGGCACAGAATCTGTCACCTGGCAGACCCCTCAGACTCAACACTTATGCTACAGTTATATCTGTTACTCTAATCACATTCTTACTTTGCATGACCAATATGTATACTCTGTCACTGAATTTGAGCCTTTGTCTCCCCACTAAATATGGCTTTGTCCTGATTTCTTACTGTAGGAGGTTGAGAGGTATGTTAGGCATAGCTCTCAACCAGACAGGGACGAATGTCCAGGAAACAGGGACTTAGCCAGAGTACATCAGGGACACTTTTACAATGTTAGTACTATTTATGTGTGACATCGACAGATTGACAGGAGGTGAATTACAGTCCATTGGTTGATATTACAGGAGTGTACACTCTTACATAGTGTCACTATGTCTTAGGTGTAATCCACTATCTTAACTATAACAGTCAACTGTTGCAGGAGGGATGGACAGGGACAGAGCATCAATGTGATTCAAAGGAGGGGCAATTGAGAGGCATGACTGTAGGTATTGGACAGCAGAGTATCATTGACATGTCATTATCATAGATCAACAGGCCTACTGTTTTAATCCCTATTCTCCATAGCTCCATCCTCTCATCTGCATCCCTTTTTAAGGGGAAATGTAATACATACCTGGTAGAGTAATATATTCCTTTTATTGAAGGGTTCCTCTGCAAATGCTTTGCATATACGTTATCTGTGTGAGTAAAACCACACACAGACCTGTTCCCCATAAGCAGTTGCTTGCCTTTTGTAGTTAATGCTCATTAACAGGTAACTGCCTGTGCACCAGTCTGTGGCTCAGACTTGATAATTCCATCCAAAACAGCTGAATTGCACTATCATGCACTATCATTAGCCAATGACATAGCACCACAGTGCAATATATAAGGCCTTCATGTAGGACTTGGCCCTTTTCTTAGTTTTTGAGATTGACATTACTGAGGTGTGGAGACTACAGCTTTGCAGAGGGTAAGTACAAATATTGTCCACTGTAGAGATGTATGAAGTATGTCCACAATTTTGCCTCATATCTTTGGTCAGTGTTCCATGACAGTGTGATCATCTGGCAGGTCACTGGCAAACATTGTAGGTTGAGGTTAGAAGGGGGAGAAAGACATGTGAGTGTCACACTTTATAACCATCAGAATATGCATGGTAATGCAGTAGCTGCTGTTCTATTAACATACTATCTTTGTAGGGGCAAACTGTGAAACATGTATCTATCTCTGGGCTTTTGCCCCGCCCTTTATGCCTGGTTGCATCCAGATCCCTTGTTATAGGGGGTTGTGAGGTATGGTAGGTCTGTAGCAGCTAGCTTAACATACAGCTGTGTATGCTCTAGGCTGCAGCAGCTGCTTCAACCTAGGACACATGGGGAAATGTGAACACTTTGGAGGTCAGCAAGCTGTATGTGTAACCGTGGCAGCAGTGGCAGCCCTGTCATTACAGCAGACCTAGTGTAGAGGGTAACCTTTACAGTCCGATTGAGGCATGTGCTTAAGGTATATCTGTTATGCAACAGTGCCAATAACAGAGTAGTAGGCGACATGGGGCGGCCATGGTGGTGCAGTGGCTAGCGTTGCTACCTCACAGCAAGAGGTTCTCTAGTTCAATCCTCGGCCTTCAATAAGCTTGATTGCCATAAACACATTAGATTTCATAGATATTCCAGAACTACTAAGCCTTATGACCAATCACACCTCGTGAAAAGTCTCAATTATGACATACCTCCTTTCTCCAGGAGGACCATATCAGTCAATCCCAGAATAAATTTGTTGCTACTCATCCAGCCATTTAGGTTCTCTAAAGGAAGATAGTCACACTGTTTAACATGCGAGGAAAGAATTTTCCAGATGTTTCTCTAATGCTGAGTTATAAACTTATCCATACAACATGTTTTATTTATCTGTGGTTGAATATATAGATCCCTGGTTTTAGTACTGGTAGAGATACTGGACTTGCAGAGATAAAGGAGGTTTAGGACAGCTGGGTCTCTAATGGTGTAAAAAATGAGACAGGTATCTCCCCTAAAACATCTATAAGACACTGAATAAAGTGGTAGATTATCCAGCCTCATTCAGTATCTCAGGGACTTCAGGCTTGTTGGTTAGGAACCTTTGGGGTCTTTCTAATTCTTGCATATGTTTAGTGAAATGCACTATGAAGGGGGTATTGTACTCAGTAATTGGTCTAATCAATGCAAAGTTCAAGGAAATCCTTACTTCTTTAGTCCTTGATAACATTCCTTTGGCAATTAGCTCTGATAAATAAAAGGATTTCCTGACAACCTCTGCCACATGATAATCAAAAGAAAGTGAATTATCAATCCAAGTTCCTAGGTCTTTGACTACATTTTTTGTAGTGATATGTTGTCTATGCAATATGATGAGATGAGGGATCATCTACTAAAAGGGTTGATAAAAGGGATCTACATTTAGTTTGAACCCAGTTCTAACACACCAAGAATGTACTAGGGAGACTTCATTCTGGACTGTTTGGGTGTCAGAAGGTGGCTTAACAACAATTCCCAGTTTAAAGTCATCTGCAAACTTTGTCAGACAGAGGTCTTGACTCTACGGGAGAAGTAAATGCTAAAAAAGAGAGATCACTACACCAGGCCCCGAGGAGCACTGTTGATCACTTTTATATTTTTCTGATGAGACACCTACAACTCATTTCATGTTGACTCTGTCTTTCAGCCATTTTGCTACCCATCGTACCACATATGGGTCAGTTTTTAAAGCATTTATCTTCTGTATGACACCAGCATGATGCCAGCATGGGGAATGGTGTCAAAGGCCTTTGCTAGCTCAAGATACACCAGATGTACAGCACAGTTACTGTCTTTAGCCTCCTTAGCCCTTTGGAAGAAATTTACCATATTCAATAGACAGGCCCTCCCCTTCACAAAACCATAATGTTGGGGTTCAACTCTAATAAGATGTCTGATATCAAAGTTTAAGAGGTCAGTTATAATACATTCCTTAGCTTTGTAGATGATACTTGTAAGGCCAATAGGTCTGTAATTACACAGGCTGGTTGCAAGGTCACCATTATGGAGAGGCATCACCAGTGTAATGCAAAATTTATCAAGGACCACCAGTTAAACTTATGTTAAACAGTTTAAGAAGTGTATCTGCAAGGGCTTGTTTAAACAATTAATTAAGGCAGGTGTTTTGATAGGTCCCATGGAGGAGGTATTTTTGTTCTTGGATACATACCTGTCAACTTCTTAACATTTGTCAGATCATGCTGATTTTTATTTCCTAAATCTGTGTCTGCTTGGCTGTTCTGCTTTGAGATATGATTTCTTCTCTTTTATTGACTTGGTTGAAGAGATGATGAAAGAGTAACGTCTGGAGCTCATTGTGGTCAAAATGGACCAATGATGGACAAGGTCTCGAGAACCGTTTTTTTTTTTTTTTAATAAAAATGGTACCACACTGTAGATTTGCAGAAGAGAATACATTGCTGTACAGCAGATAACAGATCTGGTGAATGTCTGCAGTGCATTTGTGTGTGTGTGTATATATGTGTGTGTGTGTGTGTGTGTGTGTGTGTGTGTGTGTGTGTGTGTGTGTGTGTGTGTGTGTGTGTGTATGTGTGTGTGTGTGTGTGTGTAATTATACAATAAGCAGGAGGGATACAGGGCTGTGAAAAATGCAATGTGTTTTATGCAATTTAGTCAGGTGCCAAAACAGTTTTGTCATGTTGCTCTAAATTGAGCTACAAAATATATGAACTTTTTTTTTTTTTGGGGAGAAGCGAAGAATCACATTAATGATAAGGAAATGATTACAGGTAAGTGAAGGGTGATAAGGCGCTGGTTAGAGGGTAAGGGAAGATTGATAAGGGGGTGGTTACAGAGAAAGGGAAGGGTGATAAAGAACTGGTTACAGGATAAGGGAAGGGTGATAAGAAGATGGTTACAGGTTAAGGGAAGGGTGATAAGGAGCTGGTTACAGGGTAAGTAATTGAAGTAGACTGAGATGGGGAATAAGTGTGCTTTACTCAGAGTTAGGCAGATTATAATGGAAGTGAGATAAACAGATGAAAGAAAACTCCATGGCATACAGGGATGGAGCCCTGATATAACCCAGATGATTAGAGTTTGATTAATTTGCTCTTTCACTTGAGCAAGCAGGCAATGGGGTTTGGAATGGAATGGCTTATTTCAGCTCACTCAGGAAGGACCGGAGCAAGGTGCTCATCTGAGCACGCCTCCATGGCTGAGCCATAGGTGAAGAAAGCAGGGCTTTGGTTGATTTCTGCTCAGAGGCATGAACAATTACATAGAAATCCCATTGCATGCATTCCTCTTGGTTGCTATGGCATGCACTGGATGGAGAAATGTGGGTTAGGCATAACAAAAAAAAAAGCTCTAAAGAATGCCTGGATGATGGCCTTATGATCATCTCTTGCCTCACAGGAATGAATAAGCTGGAGGCAACATTTGCATAATGGGGAACAAACAGGCCATATAGATCACAGGGTACTGATATCAGGGGACCAAAAAATGTTATTAAAAATTCTTAAACAACATACATTATTAAGATGGTTTGGTCCATTTTAATTTCATTGTATTTGTTTATCTATTTGTTACCAAGGAAAATGAGATAATCCTTGAAGGAACATTTTCACCCAAGGTCTAAGAAACAAGAGTACAGGTAACCAACTTTACATACATATATATATATATATATATATATATATATATATATATATGTATGTATATATATATATATATATATATATGGAACTTTTTCAGAAGCTCAAAGTTTCAAAACTTTGAACTTCAAATGATACGACTAAAGTTTTAAAACATCAAAAACCTAATAAAAAAATAAAAACAACATTTTTTTTTTATATTTTTGCAGGGGGAGGCTAGCCCCACTGTGCCCCCTGCACCCCCTGCTATTTAAATATACCAATTCTGAGATCACACTACAGTGAGGAAACCAGTAAATATCCCATTTTGAGTGTACTTTGATCTCCATTCAAAGCATTTGAAGTTTCAAAACTTTGATCTTATGGTCTTTGCCTTTTGAAGTTAAAAATTTTGAAACTTAGAACTTCTGAAGGGGATCTATATATATATATATATATATATATATATATATATATATATATATATATATATATATATACACATATATACATATATATATATATATATATATATATATATATATATATATATATATATATATATATATATATAGACAGATACATGCACACACCCATTTATATGTATGTGTATATATATATATATATATATATATATATATATATATATATATATATATATATACTATTCCAAACTAGCCTTTCAACACCGTCAGCAGTTAGAGGCAAAGCTGTAATGTATGAAAGGCCCAGCATTTTCCATCTGGGAAAAGAATAACCTCTTTACTAGAGTAGAACAACTTGGGACAGGAGTATAAGTGTGCATAGCCTTGAATTGTGAATACCTCTATTACAAGATTTTTAATGAGAAACAGTGAGGGTGTTGTTCTTACTTGAGGAGTTGCAGAAATATGAGGCTAACATTTATTATTATGGAGGGCACATGCTCTGCGGTTATAACCCACAGTTATAACAATGGAGAAGAAAAGGGAGATCCTTTTTATATCTGTTGTTGTTATTCCATTTGTGAAATCACCGTACAGGTTTGCCAAGGAACTTTGCTTTCTAAGAAGAGTATGGAAGTGTTGCCCACTATAGTCTGGTACATTGAGGGGGAAATGGCAGCAGAAAAAATGAGTCCAGGAAATAGGTGGGGTTACTGCAAAGTAGTGGGAAAAAAAGCATTTCCCCCCCAGTAGATGTTATTATGCTGGCTAGCACTTCTAGTGAAGGCCATATCCTCCCCACCCCCACCCCGAGCCAAAAGTTAATATAATTTTAGAATTGTTGCTTTTCTAGCATTCCAAACTGTAAGTGGCTGTGCAGAACAGTTTAACATTACATAAAGAAGAGTATTTTCAAGGTAGGCAGAAAAGAAAGAAAGGCAACAGCAGTACAGCTGCAGCTATACAAAACATATCCTTTTTGGATACATTTCACAACATCATGGCTTTCACAGCACATCCTTCCTGTGCCAGCATGAGCACACAAACAAAACGAACCCACATTAGTTGGCAATACTGGGTGGACACTTTGGTTTTAGTTTTATTGTGAATGTGAGATAGAGTAACCAAAGTCATATTGCAACTTTTCAGAGTGAGGTGAGATAGTGTAACAGAAATACGTACTGAACACTGAAATGACAGCCATTATTGTCTGACTGCATTAAGACGTAAATCCTTTCACATTTAGAGCTGCACTGCAGTAATTATGCAGTCTGAAAAAAACAATAATGGAGGGATTAAACACAGTCCACCTATAAATCCTGATGAGTGGCTAGGGAACAGTACTGACAGATGTGAGTGTGTGTGTGTGTGTGTGTGTGTGTGTGTGTGTGTGTGTGTGTGTGTGTGTGTGTGTGTGTGTTTGCGTGACAGACACAGACAGACAGAGGGAGAGAGAAATATTCCCTCCGCTGTTCCATCTGTGTTAAATTTTGCATTCTAGATGCACAGAGGAATTATTTCAAAACTTCTAGAGAAAATAAGAGTTTATATCATTTCAGAGAGACCAGAAGAATGATCATGGGGAACTTTGTTGTCTCACTGTAGCTGGTGATATCAGATCCTGTAGTATCTTCAAAGTAATTTGGAGAGCCATGCTGAATTCAAAGGTTTGGTTATTTGATTTCTTTGTCTTAATGACAGTTTGCTGTTTTTGTTTAATTTTTAGCTTAGGGCTTGATGATATTTCTTTGTGGCAAACGGTGCCTTCAGGGCCAGCCTTAGGCTAATTGATGTCCTGGATGAAAGAGCTCCACGGTGCCTCCTCCACAAACACACACATACCACATTCTAAAGGCATGCGTCTGGAGCATTTCTGTCTGGGCCTCCGCTGAAAATAGGTTCTGTCCTAGTCGGACTTTTCCAGTCAACAAATGTTAAATAAATAAACAAACAGATAAATAAATACCACATTGTGCCTCCATCCAGGCCTATCCAGACCATCCCTATTACTTTCTTTTCCCCTTTTCTTACAGTTGTCTTAATCTTCATTTTTTTTTACTGCATTTACTATTTCATTCAACATATTTTAAGTTGGCAAAACTGCTCTCTGCTAACTGTATAGAAAACAACTGCACTAAGCTTAGGTCCACAAAAGCCATGGGGGGGTTCTAGATTTAGTGATTGCTTTAACAAAAAATCATGATTAAGGTATGAAATTCAGTTCTTTGCTCTTCAGCTTGTTTTTCTCTGAATCCTTTACACACAACCTAACTGACCAAGACTACACTATAATAACTAAATTAAGTGGGGTGGGGGGTGATCTAGGTGATCTAGGAGCTGCAAGGCACCAAAAGCCACATAGTTATAGATTCTCTGAGGTGCATTTTAGAACTTTTTTCCAACCTTATGATTCAATGATGACCTGGACAAAGATCATACATAAAGAAATTCAACTTTACTTTTTTCTTTCAAAAGAAGAAATGAGTTATATCCATGGCTTAATGTTCAAAGTTAACCAAACAGCATTGCACAATAAATATAAAAGCCAAATAGTTGTGATAATATATAATCCATATCTGGACATAGCACCTGCCTCCCTAAAAAGTTACTTTCTGTGTATTCCTGTTTGGTGTTAAATTGGGATGAAAATTAACAGGCAAATGGTGACAATCATGTTTCATGTCACTGCTGTTATTATGTATATACAGCAACCCTTCTGTCCCCCACCCACAAAACACAGAAATGAAAAAACAAATAGAACATATTTGACGTCAGACATATGTAAACAGACTGCTTTTTTAGCCTTCCCCAAAAGATAGTCACCTGTATGTGCACTAGTTCAAGTGTGAGGAAAAAATACATTAATGTTTCCAGCTTACATTTAGACAGTGCAGTGCTCCTATACACACTTAAAGACTCTCTTAGTACCCCTCTGAGGTTTGGGAGGAAAGTTAAAGAAATAATGACACCATTCCCAGCTCCATGGCTCCCCACACAAGCTACAGTGGCTTTCTGTGTACACCTCCGGGCAGGGCATGTTGTAAACTATATGAGTTTCAGGGCAGAGGAATCACTTGCTCAGTTTACAGTAATTTCTCAAAACATCTTCTTCTAGGGGCTGGTGGCCCCCACACAGCACGGCTGTATGAATGGATTATGACATGGGCTTTGTAGCAACCTCCACTAAGCAGTTATGGTCACATCTATATATAATTCAGGTCTTGGATTGTGATAAAAGAGAATGGCCATGTAATCCATTTCACATTTGCTCCAAACAAACATTTGCCACAAATTAAAATAGTCCAAGTTACTTCACACAAAACACATCAGCCCTGCAAAGTCAGCCAAATATGCAAACAGCCGCAGGCAGCTAGTCCTTTTATACCATGCACTGCCCAGTAACTATACCTACTCTGTGCACATCAGTCATCAAGTTAAGTATCATCTTGTTTCTGTCAAATGCACATTAGTCCTGCAAATTCAGATGGTAGTGACTGCCAAGAATGTCAGCTAAACATGGATGAAACTTAGAGAGCTGCTTGACAAGCAAAAAAACTGCATTTTAGATTTAATGTAATATATAATAACTTATTAATGGTTGGTTAATGGCTACTCCTGTAAATAGTTTTTTTTTCTTTTGTGTGTGAAGTTTAGTTGAATTTTTTTCATTTATGTTCACAGATCTTGATTGTAAACATTGTTGTGATTATTTTACAAATTGAAAATCCAATATTTGTTTTTTAAAAAAGAACGTCAGCTACCTTAATCCTGACATCCTCATAGCAATCAAGCCTCTTACCTTCAGAATCAGAGAGAAATAAAAAAAGGACATATTTTTTAAAGTATTAGTACTATTAACATGATAAGTTACAGAATAAGAATGAAAAATAACCAACATTTTCTGAAGCAAAAGAAGTATATAACTCTAATCATTTTCATAATTTATTAGGTGTAATCCACCACCTTTTCTTCCAAAATTACAAGTTTTGCTAAGATTCAAGAGGAACAGAGCAACATTTTGAGCAAAATCAGGGACAGTTAAGATACCCCGCCAACAATTACAGCAATTACGTCTGATGGCCATACCTCTCAACCTATTAGTACAGGAGTTCTGAACAAAGCCAAAAATAATTTAGGAACAAAGATCCAAAAATCAAGGGCAAATTATAGTTATTGCTCTTATAAATGTAGATAGTGGTTAGAGTAACAGCTTCTGAATTAGTATGCATGTTTGTAGGAAATTAACTAAGAAACTCAAATGTATGTCATTATCTTGTGAGTTCATTCCTCAATGATGTCACAGAAATCCACAAATTTTATGAGGAACAGCCCAAAAATAGGAAGCAAAATTCTGAGATTGATGTTGATAGCCGTATATAAAATTTCTCCTTTTCTATTCCATACAACCTGCCGCCCATCAAATAATTCCAAGTGTTCCACATAAATCGCAAAGCTATAACTAAACTAAATATCTGGTTGATTACTGCCAGCATCACAAAAAGTAATAATAATAATAATAATAATAATAATAATTCATAGGATCATAGGAAGTTACTAGACTATTGGTCCTGAGGCCCTTATAAGCCTAGTCAAGAGTTTAGCCCATGCATAGACAAATCAGCACCCGATGCCCCTGTTCAGCAGGGACATAGGGGGAATCCCAGGGATGTATTTTCTATTTCCCATCCAGTTATCCATATTGCACTTAAAAAGGGGTAAAGAGGTACTATGTTTGACGTGGAGAGGGAGTCTATTCCATAGATGGGGGAGTCTCTGAGACACAAATCTGTCCCGCCAGCAAGTCTTATTGATGTCACAGACCAGGTTAAGGCCGGGTGTGTGGGTTACTCGAGTGGAGCTTGACTTGCGAATATGCAGCAGTCCCATCAAGGCAGGGTCCGAGATTGCCTTGTATGCCAGACAGAGGACACCTCTCAGGAGTCTGTATGAAACAGAGTAGAGGCATAGGGCTTTTAGCCTATCTGTGTAGGGTAGATTTTTGAGGCCCTGGAATCTCCTGATGAGAAACATCTGTGGTCTCTCCAGCTGCTGCATGTGCTTTACACAGTACATGCAGAATGGGGCATTGTACTCAATAATGTATCTTTTAAGGGAAGACTACAGGGATGTTATGACCTCCTTGTCCCTGGATGAGATACCCTTACTTATGAGGTGGGCCATGTAGAAAGCTTTCCGTACAATAGCAGCAACATGGTGGGCAAAAGTCAGGCTGCTATCAATCTGGGTGCCCAAATCCCTCATAACTGACTGCATGCTTAGAACATTGTTATTAATTTGATAATTTGTGGGGACATCTTTCTCCCCAAAGGTGATGATGATGCATTTTTTGTATTCAGCTTGAGGCCATGTTTCTGGCACCAGTCATTTGTTTGGGTGAGAGCCTCTTGGAGGATGTCTATGTCACTAGGGGAATTGATGACAGCTTTCAACTTGCAGTTATCTGCAAACTTGGTCAGCCATAGCCCACTGGTTTTGGCCTGTATCTCAGAAAAGTATATCCCAAATAACAGAGGTCCCAAGACCGAACACTGGGGTATGCCACTTGATATGGGTCTACTGCTTGAGGTGGCTTCCCCTATTTTGACTAGGTGAGTTCTATCAGTAAACCAGTTGGCTACCCATCTGGTAACATATGGATTGATGCCTAGTTGAGAGAATTTATCTATTATACCTGAGTGGGGAATAGTGTCAAAGGCATTGGCCAGGTGAAGGTAAGCGGTGTGCACTGTCTTCTGCTCATTCATGGCTTTGGTGACTGTCTCAAAAAAGTCAACCAAATTTAACAGACATGACCTTATCTTGACAAAGCCAAACTGTGTGGGATTGAGTGTTTGGAGGTTGCCACTGTCCTTGTTAATGAGGTCCATGATAATGCATTCCATGGCCTTGCAGATCAGGCTAGTTAGGCTGATGGATCTATAATTTCCTGAAATAGTGGACGTTCCACCTTTGTGTAAAGGGATGACAGTGGCTGTCCACTACTCAGCTGGAACAAAACTGGTACTCAGGCTTTGGTTGAATAGGGCACCTAATGGTGCTGCAAGTTCCTGCCTGAGTTCATGTAGGATGCAGCCTGGGATGTTATCAGGTCCCATGGAGGCTGTATTTTTTGCCTTTGAGAGAGCAGTGATGACCTGATCCCTAGATATAAGGAGAAGGGGGCAGGTACTGACAATGACCTGATTTACTGATGGGGGGGGGGGCAGAGGGGTGACATTTTTGCTGAATCTGTCAACCAGCAAAGTTTGCTATATCTATGGCATTTGTATATGTGATGGCCCTGACCACCAGTTTTGAAAATATCTGGGTGCTACCTTTGAGATTACGGACATATGTGAAGAAAGCCTTATAATTGTCTCTAGTTGATATGGACAATTTGGACTTGAAGTTTGCTTTGGAGGATTTCACTAGTGCTCTTATTTGCTTGTTTAGGTTGAGGAGAGATTGCTTCCAATTGGGCACCTGCTCCTTCTTGGTCCTGGACAGCAGTTTTTTCTTTTGTTATAGAGTTTATTTATTGCAGATGTCCACCAGACAGGTTTACTCTTCCTTGTGGAGTATGATTTAGTCCTGTCAGGAATTCCTGATTCCATGCATCTATATAAATGTTCATATAGTAATTTGGTATAGCTTTGGATACTGGTGCCAGTTCCTAGAGAGGGGGAGGGGGCTGTAAAGCTGTTTATAGCATCCCTAAGCATGCTGTAATCAGCTTTGGAGAAGTTTTTGTTGATTGACCATAGCTAGAGGGGGGTCGGGGTAGATGGTGACTTCAAACGTGACTGCTTTATGGCCAGATCTTACAAGGGAGGATGTTACTACAGGGATGCTGCAGTGGTTACTCATGTTGGTTAATACCAAGTCCAAGATATTATCACCTCTTGTGAGGGTATCGACTAGCTGATCCAAAGCACTTGCACTGACAAAATCGAGGAATCTCTGGGCATTTGTTTTCTGACAAGAGTAATTCTTCCAATCTATGTTTGGGTAGTTAAAGTTTCTCAGGATCAGGGTAAAGGGTTGAATCTTGATAGATTTGAAGAGGTCTAGATAGGCGGTTTGGGCATCTTGGGTCAGATTTGGGGGCTGATAGCTAGCCATGATTTGTATAGGGGTCTTGTCATACTGTTTGACCAGCCTGGAGGTGTGCATGTCTCTAATATATATTGAAACTCCACCTCCTTTGGCTTTACTACCCACAGTTTGGGGTCTGAATGTATGACAGGATGATTAACCAGGTAAGGCTGGGGTGCTCTTTGTAACTTTGAACCAGGTTTCTGTGAATGCACAGATGTCAGCATTTTCCAGGGTTGGAAATGCTTGCAATGAGTGCAGTTTCATGTTTAGACTCCTAGCGTTTAGCAGCATGACCTTTAATTTGTGTTTTGTTGAAATTTTTATGTTGGTAGTTTTAACCTCATCACTTTTCCTAAAAACGGCACTATAGAGGAGGCAAGAGCCTTTGCCAGAATCCCGATTACCTGACTTTTTTCTGTCCTACACCATTCCTCCTCTGCTATCCATGATTTTGTTACGTAGAAATATCCCGACTCCCAGGGTGAAGATACTGCTGATTAGTAAAGCTAGTCAATAAGTTGATTGCTTAGATTTTTTTTTTTCCTAATTAAGCCCTTTGGACGAAAAGCAGATAAATAAACTTGTGTTATGCTTAAACTGGTCACATTTACTCCTTCTAGTCTCAGTACAGCAAGTGGATTTTTGCTTTTAAAGCTAGTCATTAAAGGTGAATACTTTGATTAAAAAAAAAAAAAAGGATCACATTGATGCAGGCGCTAAGTACTCTGAGTACCATCACATTGAGCCTATCAGTTTGAATGTTGCAAGGTCTCTGCCACATGACCTCACAATGTTCATTTCTAACCTCATGTTGCTTGACTTGAGAGGTCAAGTTAAGTAAAGCGCTTCCTTCTTGGGATGTTTTATTGCTCTAAAAATAAATAAATAAATTCAAAAGAGTGCCCCTCTAAACATGGTGCCTTAGGCAACCACCTACTTTCTCTATGAATAGGCCATCAGTGTCCATTGTGTATGTTTTTCCATACTTTTGTGTTGCTGATTGTTGGCTTATGAGGTGCTTGAACTGCAGTTAGACTTCACTGCTGCTTGCTGCATATTTGCATTAGGTGGGGGATGGCATTAATTATTTTATGGTGTATGTACTTACACTCTGTGGTTGTTTGATTGTTATGTGATTATATTTAAGCATGGAATGGGACTGCAGAAGGGATTGCTCCCCCTTCTAAAAATGTTTTTTTTTTTAATTTTACTTGACTTTAGTGTATGAGCGCTTGTATTCTACGTGTTCATTTTTCAGATTTTGTTTTACCGGCTCTGATTACTTAGTATTAACTTTCTGTCAGAAATCTAATTAACAAATGAATTATAGAATGATTGAATAAAGGAAAGTATTAGCTGGCAAAAAGAAATAATGCAAAAGGAAGATATAACAAAAATGGGACAAAGGCTGCAGAATAAACTGCAGCAAAACTGTTTTAATAAAGCTGAACTACCAGACCTACTAACTTGTATATGTAATTAATATACAGCAGGTACTAGCAATCAACAGCTTATCTTCTCCTTACAGCTGGAAAATTGTTCATGTTCATCATTGCTGCAGTAGCTTAGGCATGGGCTGTTTCCCACTTAGGAAACAACAACTGGCCAACTTTAAACACACACACGCTCCTTTACTCTGACTGCTGATTGGCTAATTCCCAGGAGGGAAATCAGCAGTCAGAATGAAACTTTTTTCAGTACTTTCTTGCCATTTTAACAAGAAGCATTTCTCAGGTATCTCAGAAGCAGCAATTGGCTAAGACCTTAGTTTCTGGCAGATATGTCTCCACTGGGGAATCCTTCCACTCAGAAACAATTGCTCTTTTAAGAAAAATAACAATTTATCTGTTTTGTTATAATGACTACTGAATGTGGATGTCGTTCTCATATTACCACTGACTCCAGTCCCACCAGCCTCAGCTTAATCTAAGTATTCCTTAGTCAGGAAGATGTCTTTAAGGAAGGATAGTGTCCTTCGTTCTATCTTTTCTTGATCTGTATGAAAAGAAAATGTCTTCCAGTTCAAAATCTGCATTGATTTAATTGCCGTTGCCTAGGTTTTAACCATTTTGTCTATGTTTCTGCAGCAAACAGGTCTTCAGGACTTGCACTCTATGGGATAATAACGTCTTCAAACTATAGAATCAGAAAACGGGATTGCACTGTGAGGAAGGAAAACATTATACTAAACTACAATCTGTGTTCCCCCTCCCGGCCAAGGAGGGGCTTAGGTCAACTGGTGTCCCAGGCAAAAGGGCTCCACGGCACCCGCCAACACCACCTGGTGCCCCTATCCTGGTCTACCTACACCAAATAAATAGTGGAAAAGTGCCCCTGCTACAGCAGTGCCCTAGTTGGCCTATACCTAAGGCCGGCTATGACCCGGCCACCGCAATACTTTTCCCTGATCAGAATGATGATTTCATTTCTTAGTGAAAGAGATCCCATCATTTAAATTTCTATCATGCGAGGACACGTTATTGTACCCTCTGCACTCAGAAGTTCATAACTGTGTGTATTAAGACAAAATAAGTTTTTTTCTGCTGGTCAAAGGTCTACCTAATTATCACAGCAATCATGACTACTTCTTCTACTGACATCTTCATCAAATATGACAACTCAAAGTGTTTCTTTTTGTTGCAGTTTTGCTAACTGACATGGTTTCTGTGTGTTTTTTCTTTGAACTTCCAAAGTATATTGCAGTATGTATTTATTTATTTGGAGTCTGAGTTGCCAGACTCCATTATCCAAAAAGATGCTCACTGAAAGCCCAAGAAAATATATTCTGTGCATTTATCTTTTTTGCAGTGTTATTTACAAAGATATGAAAAAGGAACTGACAAGTCCTGAACATTTTGATATTCACACACTAACCCCTTTCTATAGAGTATAGTGCCTTTGTTGTTGTCATCCTGATAGCCATTCACAAGATGTCAGACTTTTTTATTATCCATTTTCTTGGCACTGTATGAAATATTTTTCTATCACTTAGGTCAGCCATATTTACAGATTCCCTTTGAATGCTCTTTGAATTAAGTCAAGGATAATTGACAGTCTGGATAAATTAAAAGCACCATAGCTGATTTTGTTCCCTAGTTAATTTCATTGTATAAATGAAAAGGTGAGACTGACTGAAAGCTGAGGAACCTGTTACCTGAATATAACACAATGTAAAGCTTTATATAATTACATGTATTTCACTAGCAATAGAGTCATATCAACCTACAAGTAACATCTATCAGAGATTAACAATGTTAGTACTGACAGTTACAAATAGAAGAGTTCCTGTGCTTTAATGTTTAGTGCTAAATCAATTATTTGAACTGGGACCTTTAGTGCTTATCTTTTAAATGGCTTAAAATACTAATAGATGAGAATTATTTATACTCAAGGCATACTCACAGATGGATAAGTGAAAGATTATTTTAAAAAATGTGCACTCTAGTCACAGTGCATAATCAGAGGATGTGTTATAACATAAAGGCAAAAGTAAAGCACAACTTAAATTAACAAGCCACGCTTGAAGAACAGCAACATCAGTTAAGGCAGTGATTGTACATTTTCCAGTATAGATTGGAATGCCCTTCCTAGGCCTATTTAATGGCTTCTTCTCTGTCAGTTCATGATATTCTGACACAGTGGCTTGTTTAACGTATCCACTCAGACACTTCATTTACAAAGGCATCACAGCTACCTTAATGACAGAGCCCCACATTGTCAGATGGGCAGGTTCAACTTTCTCACCACAAATGGTTCCTCTGGGTGTTCTCCAGCGTTCAGTTCTAGTACCATCCTCATACCCCATTCACACACTGCTAGCCTAATATCATGCACAGACATTCTACACTCTTTTGCTGTTTGTGGGATATGTTAGATGTCTCTGTACTTTTCCGTTATTGGGGCAACACTTGTAAGGCGCACACAACGATCGCACAGCTCTTAGCCCTGAAGCTCTTGTTTTGAGATTGTGCATCACATCAGCATTCATTTTTTGAACAAAAAGTACGAAACTCTATAACATGTGGCATTCTTGACTAATTGTAATCCTGAGTAACATAAAAATCAGGGATGGTTGAAAGGTACGATAGTGGCTCATAAACTGTGGAGTATGTACCCTATAGATAAAACACGTGTCAGTTCCTCAGCCTGACCTTGTTTATTACTACAGGTTGTTTATATACTACCCTTTTCTCTGGCACAGAACAGGCGGGGCCGATCACAAATTAAATCAATGACTTCTTTCTGAGTAATGTAAATGTAAGGATGGAGACAGCATGTAACAGACATGGTTCTCAATCTTGGACAATGACTTTCTGTTTTATTTACCACCAAATTTTGCTTTACATTTCAATACCAACTGCATTACGATTCTCTCCTGTGCAGAAAATAGTATTTTTAGCAAACAAAATGAGAACTTTTCCACAATATATACAACTGAGAATTAGGGTGACAACACATCTGCATTTTACCAAAAAGAAACAGTAAGGCAAACCACGGCTTGCTAGCATCGGTTATATTGTAGGAGGGAGTAATCCCTGCTGCTGGCATCTTTATTGAGATCACATTGTGGAACATTTGCTCTCGCTGCTCGTTTGGAACTACTATCCGATTTTTTGGGGGTAGGATTGAGCGTGACTGTATGACAAGTTACACAGACTGACTCATTGCAAAGCAGTAAAAAAAGGGTTCTTCATGTCTGTTTCTTGGTCTTTCGAAACAAGCACTTCAGGGCTAACAGCTGTGTGATCATTGTGTGTGTGTGATACCGTGTTACAACTTAGTGTTGCCCTGATAACGGAAAAGTACCGATGTCTCTTCCAAACTTCAGATAAATTTTAACTGCACATAGGATGCATGCCATCTTATCAATACCCCCCCCCAAAAAAAAAAACATTGCTAACTACCATACCCTACTAGTTTCAAATCTTTTCTAGTTATGGGACCTTCTTTGAGCTGATGGGAGCCATACAGATAACATTTTAAAATATGAGCAATGCCAAAGCTGCGGTATGAAGCCCTAACCAAGGACCAGAAGACATGAGTTCACTTAACATCTCAGGTGTCTGAGACACTGGCAATGAGAAGTGGAAGTACCCTTTCAGGGAGGAGGGCATTCATCAAATATGCCACTTGAGAAGAGTGGTCCATATAAGGGAGTAGCCCTCGGTTACTGTCAGTGCATGGGTGGCAGATTGGAAAAATAGAATATGTCATACAACTAACACCTCCTCAGAAGCAGAAGCAGTTGCTGGCACTACTCCTCCAGGGTGCAGTTAAGATCCATGGTGGCCATAGCACACTTGCAGTAATCTGGGGGAGAAAGGAGGAGCAGGTAGATCCAACGATGGATGAGGGGCACTGGGATGGCTATAAAGAATGAAGTAGAAGAGGGGAGAAAAAAAGATTTGCAATATGAGTAGCAAAATGAACTGGAATCTTAGGAGTCTGTTAGAAATGGATCATTCCGGATAACTGGCAACAGTTTATGATTTCCTTTTCATGTCTGCCACCTGCAAGAGGTTACTTACTTCCCAGCCTAATAGAGACCCCTTTCATCCCCTCAGTTTATGGCAATGTCTAAACCAGGACATGCATGTCACAGGCATCCTGCATTCTCTTGAGGATCAGAATTTATTTACTTGATAATAACTTTTAGAATATTGATACTGCTCTCTCTCTCTCTCTCTCTCTCTCTATATATATATATATATATGTATAGATATATATATATATATATATATATATATATATATATATGCACGGACACACACACACACACACACACACACATATGAATGCACACACACACAGACACACATATATATATATATATATATATATATATATATATATATATATATATATATATATATATATATATATATATATATATATATATATATATATATATATATATATATATATATATATATATATATATATATATCTGTGTACATATATATATACATATATAAATGCATACATACATATGCAAATATATATATCTGTGTACACACACACACACATATATATATATATATATATATATATATATATATGTGTGTGTGTGTGTGTTTGTGTAGAGATATATCATCGATGGTTGAAATAAAAAAATGATTGAGAAATAAAAGATGAATCAAAACATGTCAGCCATTTATAATATTGACAACACAAATAATTAAAACACAGTACATTATAAAAGGAAATACATTTCCTTTTCTGGTATACGAAACACAACCTTACCAAGCATGAGCTCATATGTTATAGAATGAGTTTTTGGTGGTAAGGTACATAGGTAGGGTTAGGGGCAGGGGTAGGATTAGGGTAGAGAAAGCACACATTATTAAGGCAGAAGTTGAGTTTCACCCTCCTGCTCTATCTTAGTAAAGCATACTAAATGTAACCCTGCCTCTGCACCTTTTCATCATAAAATCCTTTCTATAACACTACCACTACACACGACTGCTTTGTTAAAGAAGTATTTGAAATCGGAGATGCAGGTGTGTAGGGATTCTTGGTCATTCTTAGAAGAGGTGGATAAAATCGAGTATAAGGACGAGTACAACTTCTTAACAGTAGATGTGAAAGACCTTTATACTTGCATCCCTCATAGTGTGGAGATTGAATGGATTACTCTTATACTAAAGAGGAAAGGGGCACCCAATAGTGAAATCAGTTTGGTCATGGAATTATTACACTTGGTTCTGACTAATAACTTTTTTATGTTTGGTAACAAATTTTATTTACAAAGGATCAGTGTGGCTATGGGTTCTCCAGTGTGTGGGGCCAGCATTGCCAACCTTGTTATGGCATACTGGGAGGCTGAGTTCATCTTTAAGAGGGATGATTTAACCAGTGCCATTGTCCACTATACTCACTTCTTGGACGACATATTTATTTTGTTCAGAGGCGACTCCCAGCCCAGTATAGAACTGGTTGATTACCGCAACCAAACTACTGATTTTCTTCAATTTACTTCAGCATTCAACTGAAGCAATAGCGTATTTAGATGTCTGGTTGGTGAAAAACAGAACCCACAGTTGCTTTGAGGCTAGTATTCATAGAAAGATCACTTACTCTAATGACTTTTTGCACTTTTCGAGCTGCCATCCTTTCCATCAGAAACATTCTGTTGTGAAGTGTTAACTGGTAAGGGCCGCACGCATTACTTCACAACAGAGCGAATTCTTGGTCGAATGCCAGCTCCTTAAGTCGATGTTTTTGAGTCGGGGTTACCTAGAGAAGCTACTGGAAAGCCTTATAGAGGAAGTTGGTCATAAGAGACTTGACAGGGGTTATACCCCTATTTTAAGTGTCAAGACCCAAGTTATGAATATATCCCCCACCAACAATACTCCACCTCAGATTGATAGCCAAATTCAACACAATGGTGGTAGTTTAGTATCTAATAACAGTGAACCATGCCTGAATTTCATCATAACTTTTAGTTTGGACAGTTACTTGTTGATTGAGATTTTAAAAAAAGAACTGGAATTTATTTAGGGTTACCTCACTGTTGTTAGAGAAGATAGGTGAGTCCCCTAACATAACCTTCAGGAGAGGGAGAAATCTCAAGAACTTATTGGAACTACAAAGTAGAAGTACCCCAAGAATCACAGGCATGTTCAAATGTGAGTCCTGTAGTACTTGCAGGCTTATGGAAGTTACCAACTCTTTTACAGTAAATCAAGCCCAGTATAGGGTACATTTTAAATTTAATTGCCAGTCCAAGAATGTTGTATATTTAGCCGGATGTAAATTCTCTCCAGCATATTATATTGGGAAAATGAAGCGTAGACTCTGTGATAGAGTGTATGAACACCAATATGCAATTTCCAAAGAAAAATTAGAAAATGCTTTGGCAAAACATATTCATTTAAGTCAAGGGCATAAATTCACATATATGGCTACTGACCAGGTATCCCAACCCTTACAGGGTAGTCCAGTCCCCCTTCAATTAGAGGAACTTGAACTTGCTTGGCAAATTAGGTTAAATGCCTATAAATTCCCAGGTTTTAATTACGTGTTCTATTAGTTGTATACTGAAACGTAAGAATCTATGTAGATGACAAAGAAGGGTGTCAGTTGTGCTTGGGGATTAATTATACAATTACATATCTGTTTAAATATTTTGCGTCTTACTTTTACAAATATGTAGTGTAATTTGTTATAGTTTGATTTTTAATTCAGTGTTTCATGTTCTTATGTCAGCTTACTTTGATCCAGTAATTTTTGCATTGACTGCAGAGTAATATTTAGTACAATTCCTACAGCAATGTATTTTACTGTACTAAAGTTAAACTTATCCATTATACTTTATAGTTTAATTGTTTCATTTTATTGGTTTTGAATTTTAAGTGTTATTAATTAAATGTAATAGTATTTGCGTACTGCTTTAAGTAGTAATGTTGGTTTAAATATAGGTTTTAATACATCACTTCCACTTTGTGTTATAAATTGATGTGCAACGTATTTTCTTACTTCTGAAGAAGTTTGCTTTGGTGCAAACGAAAAGTGCTTCAAGTTATTAAAATAGAAGATTCGCCTCCTGAGTTGTGCCGTTTTTGTTGTTTGTATAAATATTCCCATTATTACCGTGAGCATTTCTATTTACATTTGTTTTAGCACTAACCGGTTTATGTCTAAGCACAGGCCTTGTAATCAACTGTGCTATCAGATCAGTGCCACTGGTTCTGGGTACATTATCGTCCGTCCCAGATGAAGACAAAATGTTTAGAGTGGGATGAATAGACATCTGGGTAAGCGACTGTTGCTCCAACCATTTCAGTTTCTGTTAGAGTTGCTGAATGAGAATGGTGAGTTCCCCAATCGATTCAACAAGTTGCGACAATGCTCCAGGACTCTCCTTTTGCATCAAACTAGGAGGCATATTATTAGGCTGAACCAAATCAATCTGGTGAGCAGAAAAATCACAAACCACATCAAGAAGCAATGCAAGCCACTAAGAAATCCAATAAACCGCTCACACCAGGATAAGGCACAGTATTCATTCAAAGAATATCCAAATAAAAGTCCCCCCCCCAATTTATTTTTTTATATATCAAGGAGCGTCATTAGATAACAACTTCCACTTCCTCTAAAAAAAAAAAAAAAATAAAATCACATCCATTAATTTAAATTAAAATATAAAAAAAGAGCCTACTAACACAAACACAAGATACAGAAGAGGCATAAATCACCCACTCCACACTCATATCGGATGAATTAAAAAGTGTTTTAAAAATTCAATCCCATTGTATTTAACAAGAAATAATAAAAATAAAAATAATAATTTTAGAAACATAAATATACTCATATATATATATATATATATATATATATATATATATATATACGTTGTGAAACATTTTTAAATGTGTGTCCATATATATTAAACCAAATAGCAAAACTAGTTATCTTTTTAAAGCTTTAAGTTTTAAAAGACTAATTATGGACAGACTCATTTATTTATTTTATTTATTTATTTTACATTTGTTTACCAGGATAGTCCAACTGGATACATGTCTATTGAGAAAAACTTCAACTAGACAAACTTACATAGATTACACAAGAAGTTAGATAACATTAGAAAATATAAAACAAAGTGATTATGCACAATGGTTTAGTAGAGTTCCCTAATAGACACTCACAATTCCCATGGACAGACACAATTAAAAGCTAGAAACGTCAGATTAGATATTGAACTTGATGACATAGTTGCATATTATGATATTTACAGATTATGCTTTCAGTTTATAACTTAATCAGGGTTGGTACATGGGCAAAGCCAGTTCACTTTGAGATGCTGTTTGAGTTTTTTTTTTAAGAGACTTTTGGAGGATTGTAGGGTTATATAGTTTGGCAATGAATTCCAGGTTTTGCCAACAAAGTTGGCAAACAGGGATTCACCAGCAGAGTTTTTAGCTTTATGGGTTTGGACCAGTAGTTTGTTGGCTGACCGTAGGGATCTCAGGTTGCTATATGGCTTAATAATATTTATAAGTGAGGGGGTATCCGCAGGGTGGTACAGAATTTTGTGCGCTATTAAGAGCTGATTGTACTGAATTAAGCTGGGCAGTTATAGCCACTCTAGTTGTTTCAGGTTCTGGCAGTGATGGGTTCTATAGGTGGAGCCTGTGGCAAATCTGGCAATAAGGTTGTAGCTATGGGACAGCTTATCTAGTTCAGATTTGTTGAGGTATGAGAGTACAGGTGAGGCATATAAAAGAGTAGAGAGTAGGTGTGACTGGGCAATTGCAGTCCTAGCCAGTGGGGTTAAAAATGTCTTGTTTCTATACAGTGATCCAAGATTCTTATTGATAGTCTGTATGGTTTTGTTGACCTGTAGGTCAAATTTGAGATTATTGTCTATGATAACCCCTAGAAGTTTGGTGAGTTGATCTGGGGAGATAGTGGTACCATTGTTAGATATGACAGCGAATGAAAGTGTGGCAGATCTACTAGTGGGGGTGAAGAGTAGAAGTTTAGTTTTATTGGGGTTCAGCAGTAGGCGTTGGTTGGTGAGCCAGTTCTCAATAGTGTTAAATGTATTTTGGGTTAGGATTTGCAGTTCGGATGGGGAGGTGGCTGAGCAGATCAGAGTGGAATCATCTGCATATTGAATACAGTTAGTTTTAAGGATAGCAGTGTGAAGGTTGTTGATAAAAATAGGGAAGAGTAGTGGACCTAGTATGGAGCCGTGAGGGACACCAAGTGTGAGAGGTAGCTGGCTGGAGAGTTTGCCCTGCCATAGTACCGCCTGTTGTCTACCAGTCAGGTAGGACTGGAACCACTGGATTGCATGCTTATTGAGGGAAACAGATTTTAGAGAAAGAATGAGAAGTTCATGGTTGACCATGTCAAAGGCTTTTGATAGATCAAGAAAGAGGGCAGAGGATAGCCTATTGTCATTTCTGTTTTGGTTTATGGTATTAGTAAAGGAAAGGAGGGCTGAGGTGGTGCTGTGGTATGGCCTGAAACCATGCTGGGAGTCGGATAGTAAGTTATTCTGTGAAAGGTATTGCATTAGTTGCTTGTGTACACATTTCTACATTATTTTGGTTAGTGGGGAAAGAATGGCAATGGGTCTATAGTTGGATATGTCTGTAGAACTACCACCTTTATGGAGTGGGATGACATGGGATATTTTCCAGAGGGAGGGGATAGTGCTTTCGGATAAGTTCTGTTGATAAGGATAGATATGGGTTATGCAATGACATCTGCAGCTATTTGTAGATACTCTGCAGGGAGAAGGTCAGCAGCGAGGGTGGTAGGTTCTAGTTTTTTTATAAGTGTTTTGATAAAACTAGTGGATATTGGTTGGAAGCTAAATTGGGGGTGATTAGTGGGTAGACTAGGGGTGTGGTTTAAGTTTGTGGGGGTTAGTTGATTTGCTAGGGATTGGATTGTTTCAGTGAAAAAGTTATTATAAGCCTCAGGTATGGTCTCTGGGGAACTATGGGTGTGATTAGCCGGGGTTGGGGTGGTAGAATGACCTGGATGAAGTAGTTGTTTTAAGCCTGACTAGAACTTTGAAGGGTTGTTTTTGTGTTTTTGTAGGAGATTTTGGTAGACGCTTTTTTTATCTAGTAAAATAGATTTTTCTGTATCATTCCTGAGCTGATGATATTTTAGATGGTCAAGTGGGACTTTAGTTGTTCTTCAGCTGGCCCAGGCTCTGTTTCTAGTTTTGACTTTAGATTTGGTCTCTTTTGTGAGCCATGGTGCTGTGTTTGATCTAGATTTTATTGTACGTGCTGGAGCATGGGAATCAAGGATACTTAGGAATTTAGTGTTAAAGTGAGCTATAGCCTCTTCTAATGGTAGATTTTTTTAGTTTTGACCAGTCAACTGCTTTTAGTTCATTTAGAAATATAGCAGTGTCAAAGTTTTTCCTGTTTCTAAGTGTTTTATATTTGGTCTAGTGAGGGTTTCCTGCCTTATGTTTTATGCCATAGGTTAGTAAATGGTCACTAAGGTCATCAGGGAGAGTGCCAGCTGTGTACAGTTGGGGTTGATTATTAACTAGAATCCAGTCTAGGATACTTTCCCTGTTGGTCAGTTTGTTTATCCTAGTGGGAGAGGTTATGGTCTGTTTAAACCTAGATAAGTTTATAGGGGTGAGGGGGAGTTCATAGTAGCAAGGGTGCCAGCCAGTATTAAAATCACCAAGAACTATGGTTTCTTGGGGATAGGTAGTGGATAACCAGTATAGGATATCCTCTAGGTTATTTAAGTTGTTGCCTGGTGGAATGTAAGCATAGACAACGTTCAAGCATTTGTTCTGATTAATCTGTAGTTTGGTTATGAGGAGTTCTGCATTATTGCATTGGGGTGGTTGAATGATGTCTCTATTAACAGTTAGAGTATTTTTGTAAGGACTGCTATTCCCACCTCTTTTCCTTGTAGTATGGTCTAACCAGTGAATATTATATCCTGGGGGTAGTATCTCATTATCAGTAGTACTAGGTTAGTATGGTCTAACCAGTGAATATTATATCCTGGAGGTAGTATCTCATTATCAGTAGTACTAGGTTAGTATGGTCTAACTGGTGAATATTATATCCTGGAGGTAGTATCTCATTATCAGTAGTACTAGGTTAGTATGGTCTAACCAGTGAATATTATATCCTGGAGGTAGTATCTCATTATCAGTAGTACTAGGTTAGTATGGTCTAACCGGTGAATATTATATCCTGGAGGTAGTATCTCATTATCAGTAGTACTAGGTTAGTATGGTCTAACCGGTGAATATTATATCCTGGAGGTAGTATCTCATTATCAGTAGTACTAGGTTAGTATGGTCTAACCGGTGAATATTATATCCTGGAGGTAGTATCTCATTATCAGTAGTACTAGGTTAGTATGGTCTAACCGTGAATATTATATCCTGGAGGTAGTATCTCATTATCAGTAGTACTAGGTTAGTATGGTCTAACCAGTGAATATTATATCCTGGAGGTAGTATCTCATTATCAGTAGTACTAGGTTAGTATGGTCTAACCGGTGAATATTATATCCTGGAGGTAGTATCTCATTATCAGTAGTACTAGGTTAGTATGGTCTAACCGGTGAATATTATATCCTGGAGGTAGTATCTCATTATCAGTAGTACTAGGTTAGTATGGTCTAACCGGTGAATATTATATCCTGGAGGTAGTATCTCATTATCAGTAGTACTAGGTTAGTATGGTCTAACCGGTGAATATTATATCCTGGAGGTAGTATCTCATTATCAGTAGTACTAGGTTAGTATGGTCTAACCGGTGAATATTATATCCTGGAGGTAGTATCTCATTATCAGTAGTACTAGGTTAGTATGGTCTAACCAGTGAATATTATATCCTGGAGGTAGTATCTCATTATCAGTAGTACTAGGTTAGTATGGTCTAACCAGTGAATATTATATCCTGGAGGTAGTATCTCATTATCAGTAGTACTAGGTTAGTATGGTCTAACCAGTGAATATTATATCCTGGAGGTAGTATCTCATTATCAGTAGTACTAGGTTAGTACAGTCTAACCGGTGAATATTATATCCTGGAGGTAGTATCTCATTATCAGTAGTACTAGGTTAGTATGGTCTAACCGGTGAATATTATATCCTGGAGGTAGTATCTCATTATCAGTAGTACTAGGTTAGTATGGTCTAACCGGTGAATATTATATCCTGGAGGTAGTATCTCATTATCAGTAGTACTAGGTTAGTATGGTCTAACCGGTGAATATTATATCCTGGAGGTAGTATCTCATTATCAGTAGTACTAGGTTAGTATGGTCTAACCGGTGAATATTATATCCTGGAGGTAGTATCTCATTATCAGTAGTACTAGGTTAGTAATGTCTAACCGGTGAATATTATATCCTGGAGGTAGTATCTCATTATCAGTAGTACTAGGTTAGTATGGTCTAACAGGTGAATATTATATCCTGGAGGTAGTATCTCATTATCAGTAGTACTAGGTTAGTATGGTCTAACCGGTGAATATTATATCCTGGAGGTAGTATCTCATTATCAGTAGTACTAGGTTAGTATGGTCTAACCGGTGAATATTATATCCTGGAGGTAGTATCTCATTATCAGTAGTACTAGGTTAGTATGGTCTAACCAGTGAATATTATATCCTGGAGGTAGTATCTCATTATCAGTAGTACTAGGTTAGTATGGTCTAACCGGTGAATATTATATCCTGGAGGTAGTATCTCATTATCAGTAGTACTAGGTTAGTATGGTCTAACCGGTGAATATTATATCCTGGAGGTAGTATCTCATTATCAGTAGTACTAGGTTAGTATGGTCTAACCGGTGAATATTATATCCTGGAGGTAGTATCTCATTATCAGTAGTACTAGGTTAGTATGGTCTAACCGGTGAATATTATATCCTGGAGGTAGTATCTCATTATCAGTAGTACTAGGTTAGTATGGTCTAACCGGTGAATATTATATCCTGGAGGTAGTATCTCATTATCAGTAGTACTAGGTTAGTATGGTCTAACCGGTGAATATTATATCCTGGAGGTAGTATCTCATTATCAGTAGTACTAGGTTAGTATGGTCTAACCGGTGAATATTATATCCTGGAGGTAGTATCTCATTATCAGTAGTACTAGGTTAGTACAGTCTAACCGGTGAATATTATATCCTGGAGGTAGTATCTCATTATCAGTAGTACTAGGTTAGTATGGTCTAACCGGTGAATATTATATCCTGGAGGTAGTATCTCATTATCAGTAGTACTAGGTTAGTATGGTCTAACCGGTGAATATTATATCCTGGAGGTAGTATCTCATTATCAGTAGTACTAGGTTAGTATGGTCTAACCGGTGAATATTATATCCTGGAGGTAGTATCTCATTATCAGTAGTACTAGGTTAGTACGGTCTAACCGGTGAATATTATATCCTGGAGGTAGTATCTCATTATCAGTAGTACTAGGTTAGTATGGTCTAAATGGTGAATATTATATCCTGGAGGTAGTATCTCATTATCAGTAGTACTAGGTTAGTATGGTCTAACTGGTGAATATTATATCCTGGAGGTAGTATCTCATTATCAGTAGTACTAGGTTAGTATGGTCTAACCAGTGAATATTATATCCTGGAGGTAGTATCTCATTATCAGTAGTACTAGGTTAGTATGGTCTAACCAGTGAATATTATATCCTGGAGGTAGTATCTCATTATCAGTAGTACTAGGTTAGTACAGTCTAACCGGTGAATATTATATCCTGGAGGTAGTATCTCATTATCAGTAGTACTAGGTTAGTATGGTCTAACCAGTGAATATTATATCCTGGAGGTAGTATCTCATTATCAGTAGTACTAGGTTAGTATGGTCTAACTGGTGAATATTATATCCTGGAGGTAGTATCTCATTATCAGTAGTACTAGGTTAGTATGGTCTAACCGGTGAATATTATATCCTGGAGGTAGTATCTCATTATCAGTAGTACTAGGTTAGTATGGTCTAACCGGTGAATATTATATCCTGGAGGTAGTATCTCATTATCAGTAGTACTAGGTTAGTATGGTCTAACCAGTGAATATTATATCCTGGAGGTAGTATCTCATTATCAGTAGTACTAGGTTTTAGCCAGGTTTCCATAAGACACATAATGTCTGGGGAGTGGGTTGCTAGGAGGGCATGTAGTTTGGGAATCTTATTGTTAATACTTCTAATATTTAGGTGAAATGCTATGAGGGAACTAGTGGGAGTAGAAATGGGTAGCTTGACTGTGGGGGTTGTGGTAGGGGAGTGAAGGCTATTGTGTGTGGGTGAGCCAGGGTTGGGATGGATGTCCCCATGTGTTATAAGGTTATAGTTACAGGATACTCTAAGCTTTAGGAGTTTGTTTATACGTTTTATATAGTCTTTGTCTTTAGGATTATGTTTTGTGGCTTTACAGGGGTAATATTTTGTTGAGGGTTGTAGATTTGGTGTGCTGGAGATGGGGAAGTGTTTGGTGTTATGCGTGAAGTTGTGGGTGGCTGTTTGACCATTTGGGTAGTGAATACCATGGTCAAGTTTTTGTTCATAGGCAGAAGATGGTAAAATAGAAATAGTATATGCAGTAGGGTAATTAGTATTTTTTTATTTGTTTCCATTTTGTTAGGGGTTGGCCAATTTTGATGGTTGAGTGTGTTAACAGAGTGTGGAAGAATGGAAGAGAAGGAAATGGGTTAAGGGGGAAGGGCTGTTCAGTGATGTATGAGTTGCTGATTGGTACTTAGCATAACGGGAGTGGCTACATTTAGTTTAAATGTAGCACTAGTGGGGGTGGGTGAGAATTGGGGGCAGTGAGAAGAGAGGAGCAAGCCCGAGCGCAGCGAAGTTGAGCACAGCGGGCTAACACTGACTCCAAGTATTTCCTTAGGCTTTTATTATGTATGGTTGTATGTTTGGCTGCATTTTTAATTTGTTTTTGCACCAATTTATAGACTATGTTTAAGCTGTATTTAATACACTTGCAGGTTAATTTTATAGCTGAATGGTATAATTTTCAGGGCTATGTGAGGGAGAGTAGAGTGAAATTACTGTGTTCAGGGTATTATTTTAGGTGTAAGAAAGAAGATACTGGGGAAACTAGCTAATTTTAACAATATGGAGGCAGCCAAATTACTGTGTGGATCAGCCTAAAAGGTGCCTTTAGACCCAGGTCAGCCGTATACAGTACTTGCTTTAAATTTTAATCTATGTTCTGTTTTTAAACACAGACAGCAACTTTAACAGTACAATTTGGTGGAACTTTTTAGCATTAGGAGCCTTATTTAAGGGCTGGGAAGTTTGGTGCTGTTGACCCAGTATGGATGAATTAAGCAGTTTAAGCAGAAAGACTTTAGAAAAAGTAATAACCTTAGTTAAGTTTGTTATTGAGGGTAGACCAGTGTGGCTGTCCATTTTATTTTTCTTTTTAAAAAAAATTCCCAGCTGGATGCAGACCTTCTAACTGTGCAAGCCTTTCTGGGTGGGAGCCGTGAGAAGAGATAATACCAAGTTTACAGCAGAACAGCCGTCTGGGTCAGGAGCACTGGCCAATGAACTGAGTTTAAATGAACCTGCCAACTCAGTTCTGCTTTTTATAATAAATATGGCCAGGTTCCCCCTCTTTCATTAGGGTATAATGTTTCTAAAATAATGAATTTAAAGATATTATCTGGATGTTGGGAGGTGTGTTTTTGCTAGGGCACTACACTCTTCATGGTCCCTAATGTTTCTAAGATGTTCACTGATCCTATTTTTTAATTTTTGTTTGGTCTTTCCTATGTAGAAACATACACAGTTGCAACATAAAGCACAATAGACCACTCTTTCTGTTTCACAACAACATCTCCCATGTATTTTTATCCTCGTGTTATTAACCATAACCTCATTTACTTCTAAGATGTATGGGCAAAACTTACAAGACCCACATTTATACATGTATCCAGTTCTTGAAGGTGCCCTCTGATTTTCAACCAAATAATATTTTGCCCCTTTCTAAACACACATATTGGTTTACCACCAATAAGGTCCCTTAATTGTTTTTCTCCATTTAACAATATCCATTTTTTTCTAAAATAGTTTTAATGTGATGAGTCATTCTAGAATGTAGTCAAAAAAACAGGATTTAAAATTACTGATTCTCTCTTCCTGTAACATATTCTCACCCTGATTAGGGTTCAGTATGGGGTTAGGTTCATACTGAAGGGGATTCATGAATACTATCCATTTCTCATTATTAATAGCCTCTGTTACTTCACTTGGTACCTTTAAAATGGGTAGAAAATGTCCATTCTGTCTTTTAATAATGATTTCATTCATGATATCATCTACCAAGTCTATAGGGTACTTTATGTCTCTTATGTATCTATTGTGTTAGTAGTGGGCTCTTTAAGTATTTATATTTAAACTTAAGGATGTGATGTCATTTTTAGGAAAGCATTTAAGAGAGGTGGAAATTGAATTTGTTATCTGATGAAGTTCATGATGTAATTGTAAAATTGGGGGACGAAAGCGCTTATTTGGATATTCATTGAATAAATACTGTGACCTATCCTGGTGTGAGCGGTTTATTTGACTTTCTTGGCGACTTGCATTGCTTCTTGACTTGGTTTGTGATTTTTCCACTCACCAGATGGATTTGGTTCAGGCTAATAATACACCTCCTACTTTGATGCAAACGGAGATTCCTGGAGCACTGTTGCAACTTGTTGAATCAATTGGGGAGCTCACTATTCTCATTCAGCAACTCTCACAGGGACTGGAATGGTTGGAGCAACAGTTGCTTACCCAGCTGTCTATTCATCCTACTCCAAACATTTTGTCTTTGTCTGGGACAGACAATAATGTACCCGGAACTTGTGGCACTGATTTGATGGCACAGTTGACTACAAGGCCTGTGCTTAGACCTTTGCAGGTTAGTGCTAAAACAAATGTAAATACAAATGCTCACGTTAATAACGGGAATATTTATACAAACACTAACACTGGCAATGTGACTTCGCTTACTGGCTGGTTGAACAACAGTTGTGTTTTTGGGCAGAGAACTCCAGAACTTAATGGTAATGAAACTTTTAATAACAGACTATGTGAATTGGATCATGTTTTATTAAAAATAAAAAAGCTTCAGATGGACAACTCTTATTTTATGGAATGTTTAAAAATGAGAGTGGTACCAAAGGGTTTGCGCATGTGGCGCCACCCTACGGGATTGGTCGCTGACTCAGCATTCCATAAAGACCTGTTACAACTATTTGATCATTTTGGATTTGAATATATGGACATGGTAGTTAAACACAATGAGACACAAATAGAGGCCATGGGCAAGAGGTTGAGAACTTGGATAGTAAAATTACAGAAGATCCCCTATTCTCGATGAATAAATTCGAGTATACACATATTTTTTGCTCCATTGAAGAGCAAATGGAGATGATTAAAAACAAGAAAATGAAAAAAAACTTCTAAGGAATGAAAAAGAGTACAACACTAAATCAGCCTCCCCACTCCCCCCCATTACCAAGAATGATATTTAAATAGACAAAATGGGACTAATGACTTGGACAACAATGATATATGTATGGACTTTAATAATGAAGGGGATGAGACTTTAGAGGAGGAGGAATTCCACCCACTTAGATGTTCAGAATATATTTTAAACCAAAAAATGTTGAGGAATAACAATCAAGGGAGACAACTTGTATACAATCATCAACGAGGTCAAACACAACTGAACAGGGGGAACCACAGGAGGACATGGAGAGGGAGAAGGGGGAGGAAACAAATGTAATTGTGCATAAATGTAAACAATTACGTAATGTAATGTTTTATAAACATTTTTTATTACTGATAATTTCTATTGAAATAAATACCTCTCGGGACTTTAAGGTGTATAATTTTACTGAGATGGATTTAAACACCCATTTATATAATTTATTGGCTAAAGGCTTTACGTTCATTCCAAGTAGGCCAGCAAATCTGGTACATACCCTAATGGACTTGAAAGAATATGTGAGGAAACAACTTTAATTTTCTGTTTTAGAGTGTGGAAAAAGTGGTTGGGCCTTTTAAAACAACAAGCCCTTATAACCCCCCTATTCATCCTATGTTGGATGTATTTGAAAGAGTATGTGAGTTAGATATTCGAGCTTTTTGTCAACAAAGACATAAAAATAAGTTTAAGAGTAATTTAAATGGGGAGGAAGAAATGGAATTACAGTTCCTTACTACAAATACTGGTCTTAGAATCATGAAACCAGACAAAGGGGGTGGTGTGGTTCTTATGAACAGAAATGACTGTATTATGAAAAGGTATGAGATTTTAGAGACACTTACATACATTCAAAGTTCACTAAATGAAATGAATGGAGCACAAAAGAGAATTGCAGGATATTTACAAGATTTGTTTATAGATGGGCTCATAAATTTAGAGGAACTTCATTTTTTGTCAGTGGATTTCCCAGTTACACCAGTCATCTTTGATATACCAAAGATACATAAGAACACACACCAATCCCCTATGCGCCCTATTGTAGATGCTAGAGGCTCAATAACACACCTGCTTGCTAGGTTTCTTGACATTGAACTAAAATAACATCTTAGTAATGAATCATTTCTATGTATTGACTCCTGGGATTTCCTTAAGAAAATAAACCAACTTACATTCGACAGTACTTGCATATTTATAACGGTAGATGTTAATGATTTATATACTGTTATTCCCAGATGAACTTGGGTTACAGTGGTTTTGCAAGTACCTTGTCTCTAAAGGGATAGCTCAAGACAGGATCAATATGTTTGGAAAATTGCTTGATATGGTTCTAAGAAATAACTTTATCTTATTTGAGAAAGAATATTACCATCAAACTCAAGGTGTTGCAATGGGTGCAGCATGTGGGGGCCTCTATGCGAATATTGTCATGCTTGAATGGGAGAGAAGGTTTTTAATAAATACACCTTTCTTCTCCTATTGCTATGCTTACACTCATTTTCTTGACAATATTTTTATTTTGTGGAAAGGGCCAAACCAGCAAATTGAACGATTTTTAGACTATATAAACAGTTCTACCCCATTTTTTAAATTTACCTATACGGTTAATGAAAGAGAAATATCTTACTTTGATGTCTTATTGATAAAAGATATTCATAATAATAGGTTTCTGGCTGAAATGTTTCGTAAAGATACGTATTCAAATAGTTTCCTTCATTTCAGTAGTTGTAATCCCTTTTCATAAAAGCGAGGGGTTATAAAGGGACAGTTCATGAGGGCAGCCAGAATGGTTACACTATGCGAGAATTTTTTGAATGAATGTAATAAACTGAAAGGAATGTTCCTCAAAAGAGGGTACCCTATAGACTTGGTAGATATCATGAATGAAGTCATTATTAAAAGATAGAATGGACATTTTCTACCCATTTTAAAGGTACAAAGTGAAGTAACGGAGTCTATTAATAATGAGAAAGGGATAGTAATCATGAAACCCCTTCAGTATGAGCCTAGCCCCATATTGAACCCTAATGAGGGTGAGAATATGTTACAGGTAGAGAGAATGAGTAATTTTAAATCTTGTTTTTTGACTAAATTCTCAAATGACTCATCACATTAAAACTATTTTAGAAAAAAATTGGATATTGTTAAACGGAGAAAAACAATTAAGGGACCTTATTGGTGATAAACCAATATGTGTGTTTAGAAAGGGGCAAAATATTAAAAATTTGGTTGAAAATCAGAGGGTACCTTCAAGAACTGGATACATGTATAAATGTGGGTCTTGTAAATTTTGTCCATACATCTTAGAAGTAAATGAGGTTATGATTAATAACGTGAGGATAAAAATACAGGGGAGATGTTATTGTAACACAGAAAGAGTGGTCTATTGTGCTTTATGTTGCAACTGTGTATGTTTCTACATAGGAAAGACTGAACAAAAATTAAAAAAATAGGATCAGTGAACATCTTAGAAACATCGGGGATCATGATGATCATAGTGCCCTAGCAAAACAGACTTTCCAACATCCAGATCATATGCTCAAATTCATTATTTTAGAAACATTATACCCTAATAAAAGAGGGGGAGCCTGGCCATATTTATTATAAAAAGCAGAAGTGAGTTGGCAGGTCTGTTTAAACTCAGTTCATTGGCTAGGATTAAATGAAAGTTTTCCATAATTAGTCTTTTAAAACTTAAAGCTTTAAAAAGATAACTAGTTTTAAAATTTAGTTTAATACACATGGACACACATTTAAAAATTGTTCACAACAAGTTATATATATGATTATATTTATGATTCTAAAATTATTATTTTTATTTTTATTTTTATGTTTTTTGTTAAATACAATGGGACTGAATTTTTAAAACACTTTTTAATTCATCCGATACGAGTGTGAAGTAGGTGATTTATATGTGTTAAAATGTACTTTATGCCTCTTATGTATCAGTTGTGTTAGTAGTGGGCTCTTTAGGTATTTGAATTTAAACTTAAGGATGTAACATAATTTTTAGGAAACCATTTTAAGAGAGGTGGAAATTGAATTTGTTATCTGATGAAGTTCCTAATATAATTGTAAAATTGGGGGATGAAAGTGCTTATTTGGATATTTATTGAATAAATACTGTGACTTATCCTGATGTAATCGGTTTATTGGATGTTTATAAAACAGCTTGCAAGACATTTCTACATTCATACCTCTGGGGAATAAAGTATTATACTTTGCAATTATTCTAGCCTCTAAAGTATTTAACATTTCCACTTTGTTACCTCCTCTGTGTAAATAAGGGTATCCCAGTACAGTAAATTTGAACCTATACATTCTTCCTTCTTGAGCTGCTTTGGCATGCAAAGATATCACACTCACCAGAAAATCATTTCTAAGTCTTTTATATGTTCCTGAATTTTTAGGAAAGTTCGCTTAACTTTTCATTTAGTTTGTTCAATTTATCATAATATTGTCTTATAATTATATTGTATTTCATATACCACCATTTCACTCTGACATGTAAAAAATGTAAATTTTAATATTTACCATTAATAAATACTTTCTTGCTTTCGTTACTATTGTGCACACATTACTTCTTCCCCATTAATATACCTCTTAATCCCCACAATACTTCCTATGAGGAACGACAGTAAGCCTGTAGATATTTTAGAGTAGTGTTCGATTCTCGGCTTGAGCACTTTCTGTGTGGCGTCTGCATGTCCTCCCTACGGTTGAGTGGCGTTCGAAAGACATGTGTGAATGGGTGTGCCTTCGTTGAAGGTTGGGCATCGGGCTGGCACTGTAAAAATCGACTGCCAATCATTAGCAGACCGGAGTTCTACTGTGGCGACCCCTAACCGGGAAAAGCCAAAAGAAAACAAACAAACTGTTGTCTCCTGCCAATATTTAAAATGAGTTGACTAATTTCCAATAAGCAGGAAGACAAGAAGCTGTGCAAGTGAGAGGAAATAAATGCAGGGAAGAACTCGGTGGATGATGGATATGGAGGGCTGTCAGATTAAATACTGACATTTACATTTTTACATGTCAGAGAGGACTGACCTGAGGACTTTTGTAAGAATCCCTGTTGGGACTGACACTACCAGTTATCCATTGTTTTATTTCTGATCTGTTTGAAATAATGACTAACAAACTATATCAATCTGCAGATAACACAAAAAAGGTTATTATAATTTTGCTCGGTGAGGGAGAGAATTGGAAAGGGACACTGAATTCTTGACGAGTTGGCAAGAAGGTGGTAAATGAGGTTCAGTGTGGATAAGTGCAAACTTTGCAGTTTGGATTCAACTTTCTATAGGTCACATGTAAGTTAAAGGAATCTAAACCAGAACAGAATGTGTCTGCAAAGGCCCTAGGCATGATCATGGCACTGGCCTGGGACCATAAGCCAGAAGTGCTGGGGAACATTCTGTATGTACTAGAATCATGTGATTTTTATATTCGTATTCTTCTATACATTGCAGAAAATACATCTAGGAAGCTGTATGTGGTTTTGAAGACCATAGAAGGCAAAAAGGTATGAAACAACTGCAATGCACTGAGAAAAAGGCTGCAAGGTTTTACATCCTGTGTGTTATCTGACCATCTCAAGGATTACTTGCATAAAATTAGACCCTCTTAGTAAAAAAAGTCTGCATATCATTGTTGGAGCCTTCCTGTGTCCTGAAAGAGTGCTCTTCAAACTATCTGGAGATATACAGAGCTGTGTATATTTTTCTGGCACTGCAGAGTTGTGTACTGGTAATTGATGTTTGACTAATTTTATATCATTGCTGGCTGACTTCAGAGTTGTGCACTGTTATTTTTGCTTCACTGTATAGTTTTTCAGATCTCTGCTGAAGGTGTTGGTTTTTCCATACCGACCCTCCATATTCCTGTGTTGTTTAAATTTGGAGGTTTTTGAAGTTGCCCACCCCCACTGTAGATTTGATCTGGGACACTCTCCCCAGTACCATTTCTTTACCTCATAGACTCCTTCTGCATTGCTTTTAGTCATTTTTAATTTAATTGCATTTTTTAAACTGTTTGGTCTAACATTGCTACATACTCAAGTGTGCAAGCTTGCACTGTATTTGAATTGTTTTGACTGCTGTTTTAGCTACTTTTCTGTATATATAAAAAAAAAAATACCTTTCCTGTAACTAATGTAGTCCAGATTCAGATTTGCTGTATCCAGGACTATATGTAAGCTTCTGAGCCCCCCCCCCCAAGCTTTCTGCATTGGAGGGAAGCCTTCTAGCTTATCAGTGGGAGTGGCAAGCACTAGGTAACCTATCTACCACATAACTAGTGGTGCTGGCCCAGAAATTGTAGTTATTGTCCGTTTGGGCAGTTTTTCCATCTCTCTCAACTTTCTGATTTAAAAGCTCACATTTGCACTTGTTTCCCCCCTTTCCTGTAACTAGTTTAGTCCAGATACAGATTCTTACTTTTAGCACTTGAATTTGCATATTCATGATCAGCACTTGTTCAGAACTTGTAAGCACTAAATAACCTACTAATTACTACAACACTCAACCTTCCTCATTACCTAGAGGAAAAGAGTTTTGCTACTTACTTTCCTCACTTGCTTAGAGAAAAACAGCTCTTGTACTCACTTTCCTCACTTATCTAGAGGAAAATAGTTTTTTATTCAGGCATGTCCAAGGGTCAGCTCCCAGTGTTCTCTCCTGTCTATCTGATGAATCTGGGCATCTTGGGGCAATGTAGAAATTGCCTCATGTACACAGACAACCCTCTCCTCCTACCACTCAACACTACAACCTGTGAGAGATGCACTTATCTAGCCAAACTGGAGGTAAAGCTCTCTCCAATCAAGACTGAACTTGACAGTCAAGAGGAGAAGGTAAACACTTGCACCATCCCACACTCATCACATAGTCTCATTAAATCTACACCACCAAAATCCACACATAGAAATACAAAAACATTCGCGGAGGCTCTCAATAATAATCTGCTCAAGCAACAGAGACCTCCAAAGCAGAAATGCAAGCAACCTCCACCCCCCAACACAACCCAAATGACACATAGCCCACAGACTCAGTGTGCCACTCAACTACAGCCAATAAGGCAAAACAACGTACCCAACACACTAGTCATAGGTGACTCTATAGTCAGGCACACTGATGTCCCACTCATCAGGCTAAACAAGGAGAAGGTTACTGTCAGTTGCCTGTCGGGTGCCAGGATCCGCCACATAACCTACACACTCAGGTCACTCCACAACAAGTACAAATATGACTCTGTCATTGTCCATGTTGGTGTGAACGAACTGAGATGTACCTCCCTGGACTACATGAAAAGAGACATGGAAGAGCTCTCTGATCTTGTAGCCCAGGCAGGTATGACCTTAGCCCTGAGTAGCATTCTGCCATCACCCAGAATGATGCCGCAGTACAAGGACAAAATGATTGACTTCAACAATTGGCTAAGCTTCTGGTGCCATTCTAAAGGGATCCAGTATCTGTCTGCCTGGGATGACATGGTCGACAGACCTCGATGCTTTGCCAGAGATGGCCTGTACCTGTCACCCCTGGGATTCCGGACACTGGCTAAGGTTCTTGCCGCCCCTATAGTGCCTTTTTTAGGCAAGGTTCAAATGACAAATTCACCACCGTAACAGGAACAGGCAAGCAAAAACTGAGGGTGATGCTACTCAATGCCAGAAGTTTAAATCTCAAAATGCACTCACTCGAGGCACTCCTTAAAACGGAGAACATCGATATCTGTGCAGTGACTGAGACCTGGTCCAAGGCTCCAGAGAGCAACACTGCACTACCAGGCTATAACTCCTACCACACTTTTCGGCCATGTAACCTGGACCAGAACATCAAAGGCGGAGGTGTATCCATATTCATTAAGGATATCCACACCTCCAGGCTAGTTGTTCAGCATAATGCAGCCGAGGTTATCCAAGTGCAACTAACTCTGGACAAAACTGCAATCCAAATTGTAGCTTGCTACAGATCACCCACCATGCCCCAGGATTCCCACTCCTCTTTTCTTGATGTACTGGAAAATATTAGGGTTCAACCAAACACCCTAATAATGGGTGATTTCAACTACCCCACCATTAACTGGGAAAACTACTCACGTACCAACTCCTTCGCTCAACGCTTTCTGGAATTCATAAACTCCAATGCCCTGGATCAACTTATCCACACCCCCACCAGGGTCAACAATATCCTAGATCTAGTCATTACCAATATGAGTGACTGGTGTTCCACACCTGCAGTCAATGCCTCATTGGTCCGATCCGACCATAAGCTAATTACCCTAGATATCCACATCCTGCCTCCATGCCCTAATAAGGAAACCATGGTAAAAAATTTCTCCAAAGCCAACTTCATGCTTCTTAAGACAGAAGTGGTGAACTTCATGACACCCATGCAGATGGACAATACAGTTATGACTACTGAATCCTACACAATTGCACTTTATAAGCACTTACATGAGTGCATGGATCGTGCTATCCCAAACAGAACCAAGATGCTATCCTCCAAAAAAAGGAAGCCAATCTGGTGGTCCCCTGCCATAAACAAACTGTACAACAGAAGGAAGAAACTTTTGCAAAAGAGAGTAAAATTCCATGAGTGGAGGAGCTCCCTGGTCAGCCTCAGTAAGAAGTTGCAATCCCTGATAAAATCCTCCAAAGCTAGTTATGAAAACAAAATTGCCACTGATTCTAAAGACAACCACAAAGCATTCTATAGCTATGTCAAGAATCTGAATGGCAACACTCAGATCTGCTCTGAGTTACAGCACAACGACACTAAATATACAGACCCAACTGATATTTCCAACATCCCGGCAGATAGGTTGAGTGCTAACTTTACCCCCCTCTCACCCCCTGAAGAGCCCATCTCTATACCGGAAGAATGCAAAGTTCCTGTAATCATGGCTGCACAGGTAAAAAACACACTCTCCAAAGCCAAGAACACAGCATCCATGGGACCAGACAACATCCCAGGCTGCATTCTACATGAACTACAGAACGAACTGGCACCCCACCCAAGTACTATGTTCAATCATAGCCTCAAATCAGGCTTTGTGCCTGCTGAATGGCGCACAGCAATGGTTATCCCACTCCACAAAGGGAGAGCCACCATGGACCCCGGGAACTACCACCCTATTTGCCTGACGAGCCTGGTCTGCAAGGCCATGGAACGTATCATCATGGAACTTATAAACAAAGACATTGGTAATCTCCAAACTCTGGATCCCACCCAGTTCGGGTTTGTAAAAGGCAGATCATGTCTCCTAAACCTGATAGACTTCTTTGAAGCAGTCACCAAAGTCATAGACAAGGGTAAGGTGGTTCACACAGCCTATCTAGATCTTGCCAAGGCTTTTGACACCATTCCCCCCCTCTGGAATTATAGATAAACTCACTAAACTAGGTATAAATCCCTATGTCACAAGATGGGTTGCCAATTGCCTCACTGACAGAACCCACAATGTGAAAGTAGCAGACTCCAAATCCGACTTCAGACCAGTGACAAGTGGAGTACCACAGGGTTCAGTCCTGGGTCCTCTCCTGTTTGGTATCTACTTCTCTGAAGTACAGGCTAACACAGAAGGTCTTTGGCTAACGAAGTTTGCAAATGGCTGCAAACTAGGAGCCATAATCGAATCTCCTAACGATGTGGACATCCTACAAAAGGGCCTCACTGAGACAGATACCTGGTGTCAAAGCCGTGGCCTCAAGCTCAATGCCAAAAATTGCATTGTCATCTCCTTTGGTAAAAAATCTGTACCCATGAACTACAACATAGGCAGTAGTATACTTAACACCGAAAGTGTGATAAGAGACCTTGGGACACAGGTGGACAGTAGTCTCTCCTTTGATAATCACATTGCCACAGTAGTCAGGAAATCCTTCTACATGGCACACCTCATCACAAAAGGTTTCTCATCCAGAAAAAAATAAGTAATTGTTCCCCTTTACTCATCACTCATTAGACCCATTATAGAGTACACCGCCCCTTTTGGTATGTACCTCACAAGACATCTACAACAACTGGAAAGGTCGCAGAAATACCTCACAAAGAGGATTACCAGCCTCAAACAGATGCCCTACGCAGACAGTCTCAAAAAACTCCAGCTTTACTCCGTTGCATATCACCTACTCAGAGGTGATCTTTGCCTAACATACAAAGCTATGTCAAACCCAGAGCTGTTGGACATGCTCCATTTAAAGAAATCCCAATCCCTCCGAGCTACACGCTCTAGGGACCTAAACCTTGTCACCAGCCCCAGCCATAAACAAACTCTACAACAAAAGGAGGAAGCTACTACAAGATAGACCAAAATCCTTAAAAGGTAAGACACCCTTGATCACTATAAGTAAAAAACTAAGAGCTCTCATAAAATCATCCAAAGCAAATTTCGAGAGAAAAATAGCTAAAGACTCAAAAGACAATCATAAGGCCTTCTTTAGCTATGTTAGAAACCTGGGAGGAAACTCCCAGATATGCTCAAGAGTTCAAAAATGATGTGAAGATTACTGATCCTACAGACATTGCCAACATACTGGCTGACAGGTTCAGTGCAAACTTCTCCCCCAAAGGAGAGATATCTATACCAAACGATTGCAGCCCCCAAACATCTCCAGTGCCCAAGAAGAGAACTGCTCTCTCCAAAAACACAGCATCCAATTAGCTTGACAAGCCTTATCTGCAAAGCCATGGAGAGAATCATAATGGACCTCATAAAATATATAGGGAATTTGAAGATTTTTTTGGATCCAGTTTGGCTTTGTCAAAGGCAGATCATGCCTTTTTACTTGGTTGACAGCCATTGATGAGGGAAAGGCAGTCCATACAGCCTACCTCGATCGACAGAACCCACAGGGTCAGCATGTCAGACTCAAAGCCTGTCACAAGTGGTGTCCCACAGGCAATCCACTGAGCACAGAAGAAGTTATCAGGACCTGGGGGGGACCCAAGGTTGATAGTAGTCTGTCATTACCCACCAGCTAAAAGTGTTAGTAGGGAGACCTTCTTATGTATCTGACCCGACACTTGCAGCAGCTGGAGAGGCCACAAAAGTTCCTCACCAAAAAAGGATAAAGGGTCTCAAATCTGTCCTATGCTATGCTGCCCGAAGTGACCTTTGCCTAACATACAAGGCCATGTCAACCCAGATTTGATGAATATAGCCTAGTATGAACCTATGAACCTATGAACCTATGAACAATAAACAGAACATGCCAGAGGGATAGATTCCTGTCCCAGAGACTTCCCATACTCTGGAATAAACTACCTATCTATATCAAACAAAGCTCCTCATTAGCACTCTTCAAGAAAAATCTTGATGACTGGATGGGAAATAGGAAATTCACCCCGGGGATCACCTCTGTGGCTCTGCTCGACAGTGGCACAGGAAAATAATTTTCTTGGGTGGCAAAAGCCAGGGTACCTTTTTGGCTGGGCTTGTATAGGCCCCAGGGCCGATAGCCTAGTACCTACCTATGAACCTCTGAACCTATAAGGCTGCAAGTGTCATCAGGGCGATGAAGGGACAGAAGCATGAACAGTATATGGAATTACAGAACATGCAGGCAATAAACAAGCCAGAGTGAGATGATAAGAAATGGGTAGACATTGCAACATGGGAAAAATGAGGATATAGAACTAAGAAAATGAGGACAGAGGAAAGAAAAGAGGTTAGGATATGATGTTGGAGGGTGATTTTTAACCTCAACATAAGAAAGTATTTTTTCACCAAGAGAATTATGGACCTTTGAAACATACTGCCTGAGTGAGTGATGAGCTCCAAATCCACAATGCCCTTCAGGAGGGCATGGGGAAGGTGGAACGTATTAAGCAATCCCAAATGGATGAAGCATCATCTGCATGTCAGACTCACTTATATGGGGAGAATGGATGGGCAAAAATGGTTCTTTCTTCTCTCTTCTTCTGCAATGTAATATAATGTAAGGCGCTTTCACTTGTACATACACTACTGTGTTTTGAATTACTTTAAACAAATGGCAATTATACTCAGGCTACTTTTCATTAAAGTTAAGCTAGTTTTGTTTATATGTGAACAGGGTATAACGTCATCTAATATTTCTCATCTGTCCAGATTTTCTCAGAATGTCGACTTTTGACTCATGTTTTTGGTCTGTTTTTCATAAAAGTTGTGGTTTTCTGACAAATCAATGAGTATTAAAGTCACTAAATAACACATTTGAGTTTCAGACTTTGTATCTTTCAGAAAATGAATGCTAACACAAATCCTGTCATTCTAGCAATGTTATAAGTTTATGAGTGATATTTAAAAATTGTCCCTATTTTTGGTCCTTTTTCCTCCATTATTTTAGGCTATGCTCAGATTTCTTGCACTAAAAGGTTGAAAGGTATGTTTACTGTACACACAAAAGTATATGGTGACAAATAAAGTGAATGGGAAACCCTGTGGTTTTATCAAAATATTCCACAAAAATGTTTCTATTTCTGTCATATTTGCTTTTTCTATGCAGTTTCACAAGGCTGCACATCATTTTGGAAAAACAAGGCTTTTTGCTAAGGTACTGCTACAGTTTAGAGTACCAACTGAGGCATCGTACGGAATTGTCATATGCATTAGACAAGTTTATTACATAAATAATATATTTAAATAAATAAATATTTAATATACATAGTATATTTAATACATAAGAGATATATTTTGTTTGAAAACCTGCAGCACTCTGTTTTCACCCTCCTGCTGTTTCATGTTCTTTTTGTTTTTGATTCTAGTAAGCATTGGCTTTCCATTAATAGATACAAAATTAACTGTTATTTTCACTTCATTTATTGATGGCAGTTTATGACCATGCACTGCACTGTACAATACTGTTCAAATTGCAGCTGAGAAATATTCCTGCATTACCTGCTGTCCTAAACAAATAGATTATCTATGTGTACAATAAAAATGCAAATATGTTTAAGCAAAAAATCTGAATTATATACAGCGTCTTAAAACAGACGTTTACAAATGATTATAATCAGGTTCATCTTTAGTACAAAATGAGACTAAGGCACTGTAAGTACGGCTAACATTCCAGTGTATCAAATGCTTATGATATTAACGATTGGCAGTAGTGCTTCTACTTGTCAGACTGACAGATTGTTGATTTTTGCTTTAATTGACCTCTGTGTAGTTAACTATACTGATAGTAATTTGCCTTTGGTTGCAGTTGAGAGACCGTGGAGCTATAATGGAGGGGGGTATAGGGGTAAGAGATCCTCACAGAAAACATTGTATTTGTATTTTGTCGGTGTGTATGTATGTAGCAAAAAGTAGAAAGTGTTTCACTGTCTGTCTGCAGTTGTAATTAATCTGATATGTGGCATGTTTATGAGTGTGATTATAATTTATTAATTTATTTGTGTTGTAGTGATCACAAAAGGAAAAAAGAAAAAGTTCTGTTATTTTGTTTCCTTTCACAATCCTTGACTTCAATCAATTGAGTTATGATGGGAGAAATTGGGCTTACGTATCTATAGTCTATATACTGTGGACAGAAAACATACTTGTAGAAAAGGTAGCAGAAAACAAGTGAACAACAGATGGATAGGAAAAACATAATTGATGCACAGTGGAATGGCTCCCTGAGGACACCAAGATCCTCCAAGAGGGCCTTTCTCAAACTAATAGCTTGTGTCAGAACCATGCAGTAAAATTGAATGCCAGGAAATGTATAGTGGTATCATTGGGAAAGCAAGAATTCCTTTGTAACATTCACACTGACAAAACACCCCTGAAAACTGATCAAGTAGTTAGTCCCCTGGGAACTTATGTAGACAACAAATTGTCCTTCTATCCCTACATATCCACTATTGTAAAAAAGTGCTTTTTCATCACACAGCTTATTACTAAGGGTATGGTGTCCACTCCAGGGATTTCATCTATCCACTGTATTCTGCACTCATCAGGTCAGTCATTGAGTATAATTTCTTTTCTGCATGTACAGACCAAACATATGACATAACTCAAACACCCACAAGGCTTTCTTACTAAGAAAAATCAATGGCCTAAAACTATGCAGACCATCTCAATGCCCTATCCCTATTCTCAATGTCATACAGGCTACTGAGGGGAAATCTCTACCTTGCATACAGAACCTCAACAGACCCTGTCTTGTCAAACTTACTTCACATTTGCAAATCCAGTGGGAGGCAGAAGCACTTGATTAAGAGATTTATATCGTTTTTGTAACATAAATAGAACATGTTGGAGGGACAGATACATATCATAGAGAAAATCACTTAATTGGTATCATCTTTCTCTCCACATAAAATAAACTACTTTTCTTACGGTATTCAAATGTAATCTGGTCAAATAGATCTTCATGGATATGGGCAACATGTAAGCATTCTGATTATCTCTGGGTTATTCGTAATTAAAACATAAAAGTTATAAACTTCTGGGAATTTATGGCTAGGCTAGTAAAGATCCTCAGAGATCAACAGCCAAGTAACTTTCTATGAGCCTATGAACTAAGTCCTAATTTTTCCATCTGCCACTTATCCAGGATTAATAGCCCTTTGAAGTCTTCTGGTTGTATATGGCTTAGATATGGGTACCATTTTACCATTGTGGGTCTCGGGGTGTTTGTTTTTTTTCTAAACTTAACCCACATATCACTCTGCATGCACTACTGTATGTACGTGTTATAGGTTCATAGGTTCCTAGGTTCATACTAGGCTATCTGCCCTAGGGCATTTATAAGCCTAGCCAGAATGTGTTTGGCTTTCGCCACCCATTTTAAATTTATTTTGTTTGCCCTTTTTCGAGGTTAGTATACTGTGCCTCTGTCTAACAGTGACACAGAAGTGATACCCGGGGTAAACCTACAATCTCCCATCCACTCATCAAGATTCCTCTTGAAGAGAGTCAATGAGGGACTCTGCCTAACCTGGACTGGGATTTTATTCCAGAGTGAAGGGAGCCTCTGGGTTATGAATCTGTCCCTCCAGCATGTCCTATTTATTTCAGTGCTGAGGTTCAAGTCTCTCGAGCGCGTAGCTCGATGGGATTTGGATTTTCTGAGTGCAGCATGTCCATTAATTCTGGGTTGGACATGGCTTTATACGTCAGGCACAGATCGCCTCTGAACAGGCGGTATGCCACTGAGTAGAGCTGGAGTTTCTTTAACCGGGCATTGAACACAACAAAATGGCTTCCTCGTTTCTGCGCTGTGGCAATGGCAGTCTAATGAAACTCTCCCCCCCTCCCTGTGGGATGAAGGATATTGCCATTAGCCTAAATATCCTAACCATCCATCAGTACAGCCCTGTGATACCATAGATGTTATGTGAACCTCAGTCATAAGCATAATGGCTGTGGGCAAACCTCATCCAGCTGGATGGATCTTTCCTAAGATTAACTGTCCATCTCTCAGTGCTCACCCATGTAATGTCCTGCAATCTGCCATACTCAGCTGGGTATTATGGTGGAGCATATCTTTCAATCTGCAGGCATTGAAAACAGGAGCAAAGGACCTTGAAAAGGAGGCACATGCATCTGAAAATCTGGACATCTTATTAGCATATAATTAGTATAAAATTTGAATACCAGGAATGTTGGATGCGGGATAATACTCAGAAAAAAAAAAATATTTAAAAACAGAGACAAAAATGGTGGACAAATATATGCACATTATCAAAGAGACTTGTAAAATATGTAGACATTAATGAACTGTATTGCAAAATTCTGCTAGATAAGGCAATTTATTTTTGCTTCTGAAAAAGGGGAGATGTAACAGCTATACCCTCTTTATTTATTAAATTATTAGTGCCACTGATATGTTGGCCATGTAGTGTTGATTTCTGTTTGTAGTTAGCTTCAAAAATCATGTGTGATGAGAGGGATTCAGTAAATTCTGGAAACAGGTAAATCTACCTGGAAAATAGAGATGTGCTTTCAAAAATAGGCACATCATGTCCAGGGGTAAATCAGGCCTGAAATTAGAAACATTCTTCCATAACAGGGATAGCTGAGAGAGGTCTGTGGCAGAACCACTGAATTTTAATAAGGCATCCCAAAAGCAGATCAGTTGCCACAGGGGTCATTGGATGTTATAAGTATGTCCATGCATGCATATTCCTACACGATGGCTATCAATTTCTAGGCTATCAATTTATAACAGCAATCTGAGATGCAATGAAAAGGTACCATAAAAGGCAGCAGAGCTGACTGCAGCACTACCAACTTGTCCTGAACATTTCAGGATTTCCATATAGTGGTATTTACAAGGTGGAAAAAGCAGGATACTATATATCGGTTGATGTTACTACATTTTTCACAGTTGAATTAACGATCAGTGTAACACTTAAACATTTGAAAAAATGACTGCTAGTAGTTTGCAGCTGATTACTTGAAGTTATTAGAAATTGCCATAACCTACAATCACTTCATCCCCTTCCTCTTCATGAGTGTTTCACTTTGTGTACTAAAGTTACATTAGCAATAACTACAGCAAAGTGCTAGAATGCATTTTTGCATTTAAGCAACACAGCACTGCCTGTAAATACTTAAACATCCATTATGTTTATAACAATAACACAAGAGCTTTTTCTGACTTCAGGATGTCATGCGGCAACCAAGAAAATAAGATGATCAGAATGAAAACAAAACAGCTACATTGATACTGTGCTCGGATATTCATTAGTAAAAAAATTCTACACAAAAAGAAAATGTGTTAAATTACTTTTTCAGAGAGCAAATTGTCTTTCTGGAAGTTAAAGTGTTTTTAAAAAATATAGAGCAGAAAAAAGTACCTCTTTTTCATTGCAACCATCTTTTTAATGCCTTTAGCAAATACAGACAAATGCTTAAAAACATATTGTCTGGATCCTACCATCAAGCAAATTTACCACACTGTGGAATTACTAAGATGTGAAGAAGGGTAGAGATATAGTAAAGTAACTGAATTATATTGTCTAATGCCCTACATTTAAATTCATAGGCAAGATGAAAAATATAGTGCTCATGTAAAATTCAAGCTTATGTAATATTTATATATAAAGAGCAATAAAGCAAAGTAAAATGAATAGTTTTGTTCAGCCTAATCATGTTTTCTGACCCATCCTCAATAGGAAATAAAGTTTCATTAATGCATTAAAAAACTAAATTGGTTATTGCGACAGATGCTATCATTTGTCTGAAGCTCAATTATAAATGAATAACATAATGCAGCAAGACAAGAAAAAATCTCATTAGGGTGCCAAAATCCGGTATCTAATCTCTATGGCTTTTAATTGATCTCTGCACATACTACTTATTATAATCAGATATTTCAGATAATTTCAATGTATATGAATGCAGATGCATTAAATCAGCTGATAGTTTTAAGGACCACGATTCACTTGCCAGATTCCCATTTTTAATGCTCACTTCTGCAAAAGTCATAAACCTGAACCAAATGTCATAGGCATTTTTATGATGGAATGCTTTCAATGCACAGAGCAAAGGTTTGTTTAAACACACTGTATGCTTAATCTTTCACAAAATATCTTATAGTTGGACATGTCTGCTGTGCCTTACTACAGAAACATATTTGAAACACATCTGTTTATTTTGTGGTATGCAGTCAAAGTGCAACCAGTAGGAGTCTTTCCTAGGATATAACTATTCATAGTAGGGTAGACATGACATTTAAAGCAATGCTGTTTAGGCACTTAGTATTTCCAGATAATATTGACTGCAATATTTGCAAGCTTTAAGCAGTTAATTAAACTGTCATAAATAATGCTTTCTGGTACAAACCTGCATGCTGTCGTCAATATTCACAGAGGACACCAAGTCCTTCCACATGCACCATGAAGAAAAATGTTTCTGAAGGTAGACAAAGTCATAGACTCTTCCTTTTTTAGGAATTAGTAGTGCCCGAGGGAATTTAAGATCCTTTGGCTGTGGGTATTTTGTGTCTTGATCACAGAGGTTTCTCAAGAATTCACTGAAACTGAAAACAAAATGTGCCCTTTTAGTCACAATTATTTGTAAAATATTCATACTCATGGAATAATAGAATTAGATGCATTCAGGATGAAAAAGACTCTAAAACCCCAAAACACCATCCCATTTTTGTCAGATTACTCAGTTTCAAGAGCTTCTTCAGAATAACTCTTTTTGTGTTCCCCTCAATACACATATTGAGGAATAAAACATAATTCAGAAACAGAGTGTGTGTTCTCTCTAAGTTATAAATTCAGATATGTTCAATGTATAATACATTACTTTATAGTACAGTGTATGAATAAGGGCTATAATATTGCTTGAGAAAAGTGGGTTTTGGTCAATTTTTACTTGCAGTGAACCTGCTACATATTCTTCTGATGGTGAATCAATTGACAATACATAATGGGGAAACATACCTAGTCATTGATCAACCACTCAGTGCTTGTGGCAATAAAATAGTTTAGGTATTGCCTCACTGTATCAATCTGAAGCATATATCACAGCTGTGACAAATTTTCCATAAAACCAAGTTTATAGGTTCATAGGTTGGTACTAGGCTATCGGACCTAGGGCCTATGCAAGCCTAATCATAACAATTCCTTGGATATTTCTTCCCACAGTATTTACTTCTCTGGGCCCCTGTCTAGCAGGGCGACTGACATGATCCCCGGGGTGAATTTCCTATCTCCCATCCAATCATCAAGGTTCCTTTTGAAGAGAGTCAATGAGGCACTCTGCTTGACATATATGGGCAGTCTATTCCAGAGTATGGGGTCTCTGGGTCAGGAACCTATCCCTCCAGCATGTTTTGTTTATTGTGATGACAAGGTTTAGATCCCTTGAGCGTGTGGCTCTGAGGGATTGGGATTTCTTTAAGTGGAGCATGCCCAACAGCTCACGGTTTGACATGGCCTTGTATGTTAAGCAGAGATCCCCTCTGAGTAGATGATATGCCACAGAGTATAGCTGGAGTTTTTTTAGACAGTCAGCATATGGCATCTGCTTTAGGCCTGTGATTCTTTTAGTGAGGTATTTCTGTGGCCTTTCCAGCTGTTGCAGATGTCTTATGAGGTACATACCAAACAGGGCATTATACTCTATAATGGGTCTAATGAGGGATGAGTACAGTGGGACAATGACCTCCTTTTTTCTGGATGAAAAGCCCTTAGTGATGAGGTGTGCCACATAGAAGGATTTCCTGACTGTTGTGGAGATGTGGTTATCGAAAGTAAGACCACTGTCCACCTGTGTCCCTAAGTCTCTCATCACACTTTTGATGTTTAGTGTCTTGCCACCTATGTGGTAATGCATGGGTACATGTCTTTTCCAAAGGGGATAACTATACATTTCTTGGCATTAAGCTTGAGCCCATGGCTCTGGCACCAGGCATCTGTTTCTGTAAGACCTTTTTGTAGGATATCCACATCATTTGGGGATTCAATAATGGCTCCCAGTTTGCAGTCATCTGCAAACATTGTTAGCCAGAGTCCCTTAGTGTTGGCCTGTACTTCAGAGAAGTAGATGCCAAACAAGAGTGGTCCCAGGACTGAACCCTGAGGTACTCCACTTGTCACTTGTCTGGAGCTGGATTTGGAGTCGGCTACTTTTACAGTCTGGGTTCTGTCAGTAAGCCAGTTGGCAACCCATCGAGTGATGTAGGGATTTACGCCCAGCTTAGTAAGTTTATCTATGATTCCAGAGTGGGGGATGGTGTCGAAGGCCTTGGCAAGGTCAGGTTAGGCTGTGTGGACCACCTTACCCTCATCCACAGCTCTGGAGACTGATTTGAAGAAGTCAATCAGATTCAGGAGACAAGATCGGCCCTTCACAAACCCAAACTGGGTGGGGTCCAGTGTTTGAAGGTTGCCAATGTCTTTGTTTATAAGTTCCATGATGATGCGTTCCACACCCTTGCAGATTAGGCTTGTCAGACTGATGGGACGGTAGTTCCCGGGATCCAAGGCGGATCCTCCCTTGTGGAGCAGGATAACTGTAGCTGTGCACCACTCAGTGGGCACGAAGCCTGAGGTGAGGCTATGATTAAACATGACACTTAGGTGAGGTGCCAGTTCATTTTCTAGTTCATGTAGTACACAGCCTGGGATGTCATCTGGTCCCATGGATGCTGTATTCTTAGCGTTGGAGAGTGCGGTTTCTACCTGTGCGGCCATGATTATTGAAATTTGGCAATCTTTTGGTATTGAGATGGGCTCTTTAGGGGGTGAGAGGGGGGGTGAAGTTGGCACTAAATTGATCTGCCAGGATATTGGCAATATCCTTGGGATCAGTATAGTTAATGCCATTCTGTTGTAGCTCAGAGCAGATCTAAGCATTGCCATTTAGATTCTTGACATAACTACAGAATGCCTTGTGGTTGTCTTTGGAATCTTTGGCAATTTTATTTTCGTAACTAGCTTTTGAAGATTTTATGAGGGATCTCGGCTTCTTACTGAGGCTGGTGAGGGAGGTTTTGCATCCTGGGATTTTCCTCTTTTCTGCAACAGTTTCTTCCTTCTGTTGTATAGTTTGTTTATAGCAGGGGACCACCAGATTGGCTTCCTTTTTTTGGAGAAGAGCATCTTGGTTCTATTTGGGATGGCACGATTCATACACGAGTGGATGTGCTCGTACAGTGCCTTAGTGTAGGATTCTGCAGCCGAACTTCCAGATCCCATCTGCATGGGTGTTGTGAAGTTTGTCACTTCTGACTTCAGTAGCATGAAGTTGGCTTTGGAGAAGTTTTTTAAGGAGGTTTCCTTACTGGGAGGTGGGGGTGGGATGTGGATGTCAAAGGTGATTTGCTTATGGTCAGACCTGACCAATGAGGGGGTGACCACTGGTGTGGAGCATCTATCTGCCATGTTGGTAATGACCAGGTCTAGGATATTGGCTCCCCTGGTGGGACAATGGATTAGTTGATTCCAGGCGTTGGAATTTATGAATTCCAAGAACTGTTTGGAAAAGGAGTTGGTACCCGAGTAGTTTTCCCAATTAATGGCAGGGTAGTTGAAATCACCAAGTATTAGGGTGTTTGGTGAATAAACAGGTAGGTTTTACACAGTGTGGTGACAATCTGCTTTCAGTGCTTATTCATACTGAAACATTAGCTACCTTTGCTTTTGTCTGTTGGCGTAAGTAACATCACTTTTATTCTGATTTACTGTGGCAGTGCCTCAGTTGTGAATATTGTCTGGGACTGGATTTAGGCTACATCTAGTTTGTTAGTTTAGTTGTATGCCTGTGGCTGCTACACCTTTTCTGGCCCTACTGTGGTTATTTTTTGTGGTTACATGTCTTTGTTCTTCTGCTCTTCTACTTGATGAAGCTTGTGTCCCTAAATATTCAAATTCCTCAAATGAGCTGAGGGTTACCTCCAACTTGCCATCTTGTTTGCATTTGTTGAGTGGGTTTGTTGGTTTGCTTGTTGCTCCAGGACCTGGATATTTTGTGATTGATTTCTCTTGTGTGCTTGTTCGAAGTACAATGCCATTCTAAACTGCAGCCTGTTGGAAACTGGCAATTCGAACTTGCCTGACTTTTTGGGTCTATTATTAGAATTCAGTGTATTGCAGTTGTCTCAGAGAATGGATGCATTGTATGCCTCAAACTTCCTAACAGCCACTTGTTGAAGGAATTGTCCTGTCGAGATGTTACTAGATCATTATCATTGGTTTCTGTATTAAGGGCTGTGGTTATCCTTTAACTTTCACTTTGGAATTGCTCCTGTTTGGTTACAACATTCTCCTATTATGTCTTTATAAAATATGGTGTGGCATTAGTGTGACATCTTATCAGAGCTACATGTGTCTGTTTTTTAATTCTTTCTGATTTTCTCCTGTTGTAGTCTCAGTTAATACTGGAACTGGGAAATTATGTATCCATGTCTATCTGATACAGTAGTTTTTTGTTTTGTTAAACATTAGTCTTTATTAGACAATACCCCTGAAGTGAAATTGCATTCAGGTAGTGGTCCCTCTTCATCTGCACTTGATAATCAGAGAGTGGGATGAAAATAACAGGCTGCTAGACTGGTCTTGGAGTGAGCTGAGTCTTCAAAGGACTCTGCTTGTAAACATGAAGTTCAGCCTGAACAAGGCAGCCAAAGTCTATGACTTGTGGTGGTATGCTCAAGTTTATAACAGTCATTTGGCTAGATAAGACCTTGCACTCATATTTTTCTGTCCTCATTACTGCTGGTTTCTCTATTATTTAGTTCTCTAGGCAAGATATTTTGGTCAAAGTGCAGGCATCTGTTCCATATCATTGTATAACTTGGTCCAGATCTTAACTGGACAGGTCAATAACTCTTTTAGTATACCCTGGGTGCTGGAAAAAATATTATTTACTGTCATCCAGAAAGCATTAGCATATTTCTAAGACAGTTCTGCCATATCTTCAAAACCTAACTGCTGCGTCATGAAAAACTGTTGGTTTGGGGGACTTTAGCATTTAGGTTGATGATGAAATCATGCCTCTAGTGAAGAAATTCCTCTACATTATTGAGGGCTCTAGGTTTGCTCAGGTGGTTACCTCACTAACTCAAATGAAAGAATATACTCTAGATGTGATCTTCTGGCTGGTTGTTAACAGTATGTGTCCCAGTTCACTGTGGGACAACGCCTGCCATGGTCACCAGACACTGAATTGATACAATACAGGATTTACATAATGACTTAGTTGATGACTTGTTTCCCATGTTGGATCTCATCCTTTCTGAGTGCATTGCTGATGATCTTGAAGATCTAGAGATATCCTCCTTAAGGGTACCACCAATGACAGACTGCCTGCACTTCATGTTCATACTTTTACTAAGTTGCAATCAAGATGACTTGAATAATTATGAGTTACAAGGTCTTAGAGAATGGGTAGGGGACAGGAACACAGATATCAATGGACTGATTAGTTACAGGACAAACTTAGGTGTTCAAAGATTATGATGCTTACCAGTCAGAAGTCACGTGTAAGAAGGCAGTGGTTCTTGTTCTATGAGATTCATTCAGGCCTGAATCAAACTGTTATTTTTTCCACTTTTTCCTCCTACACAACTGACCATCAGCTGACCCCAGTGCCTCTTCTTGATCAGCTAGTGAACCTACCCCTACTATCTCCCCCTGACTTGCTCCAAATTAGGGTTGGGCCAGTGAGGAAATCAAAACTTCCTGGGACAGCATCACAATGTTGCCATGAGAGTAGTTTTCTATGGACTTTGTTCTGCCCCTGGACATGCCCAGTAACACCTGGAGAGTGGACAATGCAATGGGTGTCAATGTTTGACCACCCCTTACTTCTGTGAGGGGCTGATATCATGATGAAGTCCTGCCCACTACCGGGTGTCAAATTTTAGTTGTTTCCTTGGTCTCCAACAGGATAATAAAACCTTGAGGTGTGCAGGAAAGTTTATTGCAGACTCAACACCACTCAGAGAGATGACACGTAAAGATGTATCCTGGTCTTGGTTAGAGCAACATCAAAGAGCATTTAAAGTCCTGAAACAAAGAATTGCTAGTCCACAAACACTCAGATACTATGATGTTCACAAGCTGGTAACACTTTCCTGTGATGCTTCAAGATTTGGTTTAGGTGCAGTCATTCAACAAGAGGATAAAACCTGTTGCCTACGCATTGAGAACTCGTACCCAAACTGAGATGCAGTTCGTCCAGATTGAGAAAGAGTGATTGGCAATTGTGTTTGCATGTTTGAAGTTCCATGATTATGTTTGTGGTAGACCTATCCAGATTGAAACAGACCACCGACCATTAGTCACTATTTTGAGAAAGCCTCTGCGTTCAACTCCAGCCCGACTGGAACGTATGATGCTGAGATTGCAAAAGTACAATTTCAACCCTGTCTACAAGAAAGGCAAACTTCTTTATCTTGCTGATGCATTATCCAGATCACCCCAAAATACCACAGAACAGCACAAGAATGCCAACCTTGATTTTGAAGACATGGAAGTGAGAAATCTTTCTTTCACACATCTTGATGAGTTGAGAGATCACACAGCCACAGAACCAGTTTTACAAATGGTTAACCACTTTATCATTCAATTATGGCCATCAAAGCAATCTAGTTTACCTCAAGAAGTGCAACTTTATTTTCCATACAGAGATGAGATTTTGTCAGACAAAGGTATCATTATGAGAGGTCTGAAAGTAATTGTTCCAAATTCCTTACAACCAGAGTAGATTACTCTCTTGCATCGTGGTCACCCAGGAACTGAATTTACAAAAAGAATGGTGAGAGACCTAGTATTTTGGCTTTCTGTGTCAGGGGACATTGAGAGAGCGCTTTTATCTTTCCCAGTGTGTAACAGTACAAAGCTGCATCAACAGAAGGAACCACTTCAGCTTAATCAAATTCCGACACTACCTTGGTCGACAGTAGTCACAAACATTTTACAGTGGAATGGGCAACATTATTTGGTATTAGTAGACTCTTACTCCAATTGGTTCGAGATTGACCTACTTCCTAACCTAGCATCCAATACTATCATTACTAAGATGAAACATTATTTTGCAGTCCATTGTAGTCCACACAAAGTTATTTCTGACAGTGGCACACAGTTTACAAGCCAACATTTCAAAATTTTGTAAAGAATGGGCCTTAACTCATGTCACGAGTAGTCCAGAGTATTCACAGTTAAATGGTTTGACAAAACACACAGTGCAAAGTGCAAAACAGTTACTAGATAAGTCAATATGAGATAATAGTGATGTTTTCCTGAATCTCTTGAATCTCAGAAATGTTTCTTGTGATAAACATCTTGTTTCACCTGCTCAGAGACTTCTGTCGAGACAAACCAGAACCACATTAACAATCAGTAGTCACCTGTTCAAGAACAACAGAAAGCCATTCTGTTGAAGAAGTGCTTAACCCAGAAGTCCTACTACGATAATACTGGCAAACCGCTCAATCCATTACGAGAGGGAGAAGTGATAAGGATGCAAATGTCTAAAGGTTATGATTGGACTGGTGTCATGAAGAATGTTGGTCCAGAGACGAGATTGTACATTGTGGTATTAGAAGGAGCAGTTTTTAGGCAGAATTGGAAGCACTGAACCTATACCACAGCAGATAGCCTGGGAGAAAGACTCTTTTTCTCAGAGTGAATTGTCCGGAGTTCCAGTTCCAGAGAAAGTTCCAGAGGACATTCCTGTTCTTGTGACAAATACAGAAGTTCTTGATATGAGTTGTGCACTGCAGACTGTCCCTGTTGCTAAAATTTGGTCCAGGTTGTTATGTTACAAGATAGGTTCAAATATCTAAACCCTGTAGCGGATACAAAGCAAGCTAGACATGAGCATTGTGTTTTGTTTCCAACGTATATACTAATGCATGTCTATCTCTGATACTGGTTTGTATAAAGGGCAATCTTTAAGAGGAAAGATGTGGATCAATATGTGTGTATATACCTTTAAGAAGCTATCCAAGTGTATAAATACTGAGCATGTGCAAGCCTGACTGCCATTTTGTAGTAAGCAGTTGAAATTTAAGCATGTATGTATGTATGTATGTATGTATGTAAGGTCTGTCTGTTAACTAGTTCATTTGTATTTAATGATGCTGGTATCCATCCTGATGTGTTTCTACATATTAAAGCATCTAAATGAAAATCCCGGCCTTCTTATATTATGTGTTAGAGATGAACGAGCGACACCAGTGAAACGTCAGTTCACAGCATAAAGCACTGATTGCCACAAGTAGTGGTCAGAGAAACCACTAAGGTCAACAGAAACCAGGTTGAAGACCTGGAAGTTGACTGGAAACAAAGCACAGCATTTCAAGGAGTTAATCAGGGCTCTAGCAGCTCAGGAAGAAGAGGAAATAGGTGGAGATGAAGAAGAAGAATGGCAGCAGCTCAAAACAGCATGTATGAGGACTGCAGTAAAGATATGTGGCTGAGCCAGGTAAGGAATTAAGGTAAAATTGGTGGTGGAATGCAGAGTTCCAGGAAGTCATCCAAAGGAAGAAGGAGTGCAGGAAAAAGTGGGAGATAGAAAGGAAGGATCAGGCTATGAAAGAATACTGGTTGGCTAACAAAGCTAAGAAAGGAGTTGCAATAGCAAAGAGCAAGTCATCAGAGGAACTCTACCTGATTATGGAAAGTAAGTCAGTAGATGGCACAGATAAACTATATCATGTTGCAAAGCAAAGACAGAAAGATAAAGAAGATAGTCAGATACCCTTCCTAAGGGACACCAGCAACAACCTGCTTACCAGTCCATAGGATATCAAAAGTAGATAGAAGGAGCACTTCAAGCAGCTTCTGAATGAAGAAAACCCCACAGAAGCTGTACTGCCCCAGACACACCCTAAGATGAAAGAAGAGAAGCCTGCCCTAGAAGAAGTAAGAACTGCACTAAGGAAAATGAAGCCAGGGAAAGCAGCAGGCTCAGATGAGGTTACAGCAGATATGGTAAAGATGCTGGGTGTCATAGGGGAGAAATTGCTCCTTAGGGTACTATTAGCAGTGTGGAGAGAAAGGTATATCCCAGATGACTGGAGAATAAGCATACTCATCCCAGTGTACAAGAACAAACTGTGGGCAGTATAGAGTCTAATCTAGGATTAATATGTTGGTTGATCTTATGGAACTAATACTCCAGAACAATTTTTTGAGCTTTGAAGGAGAAATTTACCACCAGGACTCGGGAGTGGCTATGGGAGCCAAGTGTGCTCCAGTGTTTGCAAATTTAGTGCTTCTATATTGGGAAGAGGTGTTCATTTTTCCATCTCATTTTATGTCCAATGTTCTACTTTATAATAGATTTTTAGACGATATTTTGATACTGTGGAAAGGTAATGAACACAAAGCAATGGAATTTGTAGAATTTTTGAATAATACTACCTCATTCCTGAAATTCACTAGTTCATGGCATCTGAGTGAAATTGGTTTTCTTGACATCCATTTGAATTTGGATTATAGTGAGCTACACAGTAGTATATATAGGAAAAAAACATTTTCCAGTGCTGTGTTACATTTTAGTAGCTGTTACCCCTCTCATCAAAAGAAGGGGGTTATCAAGGGACAGATGGTTAGACTGTCTGGACTTGTGAGTGATGACAACATTTTCAAAGATGAGTTACACAAGTTGGTAGGGATGGTCTTGGAAAGGGGGTACCCTTTAAAATTATTACTGAAAGTTAGAAATGAGGTTGTTAAGAGAAGCACTGTATTCCAGCCTATATGATGCTCTGAAAAATCTAAAATACCCTATGTTTCTATTGTTAGGTATGGCATTACTTTATCTTGCCCTGGTAGATGCAGTTGCAACACTACTATGTTAGTTTATGTTGCTAATTGTTCCAGTTGCCAAAAGTTTCTACGTGGGAAAGACCACACGTAGACTAAAGGACAGAATTGCTGAACATGTGAGGGCTGTAAGATCTAAAAACACACATAATGCATTATATACTCACAGTAAAATTTTGTTAATTTTAAGAAATGTATTTTCTTTGTAATAGATCGAGTGTTGCTAAATGAAAGGGGAGGCAATGTTAAATTAAAAGGTGAGAATTTGGAAATCAAATGGCAACTTAGGTGCAATGCCATAGCCACCCCCCCCCCCCCCGGGCTCAATGACAACATAGCAATATTACCAGTGCTAAAAGATAAAGCAATGGCTTTATAATAAAATTGGTTGTTATGATGTTTTGGTTACTGACATATTCAACATACGTTTTAGATAAACAATATCTTTTTTATACCAAGAATTTTTTAGAATATGCTGCATTTAAAACTATAGATTCTATGTATAGGTATATGTCTTTATATGTTTTTGAGTAGTTGGTTAGTGAAGTATGATTATGATTGGTCAGTCTTGATGATGTCAAGTTATTTAAATAGGTGTTTTGTATTTCCCATTCAACTCTGGTTGGTGAAAGCGCTTAGTTGTTGGGACGTTTGTATGTGTTCAACGTGACATTAAAGTGGAGTATTCTGTTTGAGTTCGGGTTTTTTATTTATTTTTTAAAGTGTTATTGGTTTTACCCTCATTGGGTTTTCTCTTTTGTGTTAATCCTATTGATACTTCATAAGACTGTCTGGATGTTGTCCTCAGTTTTATGCGGTTTAACAGATTGGGGCTCAGTTCTGACAAGATGGTGAAAATAACTGCAGATATGACCAACATATCACAAGCGCTTCTAGAACACGAATAGCGCAGAACACGTCAATAACTATCAAGTGTCGGTGATTGGCATTCATTTGCTAGACTGGTGCTGTCCACTGGGAAAATATCATCCCTGTGCTGTGAAGTTGGCACTGGCTGCCATTTGCTTCAAGGATGCCATTTGAGGTATCGATATTAACATAACTTGATTGACTGCCAGTGGCTTCAAGTTTGACATCTGATGTTAACATGCCTAACATGGGATTATCTGTGCACTGTACAACTAAAGAAATTTCAAACATCCTATCTTGTTATTTGTTTCCCTAGTTTATTGTCAAGGGGTTGCTAGTGTTACCTAAAACTTACCTAGAAACCTTAGCTTTTCATTTTTTTGCTTAACAAACCTTATTTTTGTCCATATCACTACACTGCATGCTTCAAGGGCCTACCTCTGAAAATGACACAAAGAGAACTTCAGCTTTGTATTTCACAAAGTATACTTTGATTAATGATTTAGTTCATTAACTTAGTAATTCTATTGGTATTTTATTCAGATTTATTTTTGTATGTGTTCTTATTTTAAAATATCTAGATACAAACATCAAATAAAACTGACTTGACTATGTAGTCAGAAAGATTCAGTGCAAGAAATACAGATACTTGCCCATGCAGTTAACAGAAAAAAAAAACAAAGATGAGCATATCAAAAGATTACAGAATATTTAGCTCAGCTCAGTGCTACAGGGAGATAAAGCTTTGATGATGACCCAGACAAACCATTTTTTACTTTTTGGGTTGGAAAGTGGAAATGCAGGGCAGGGCAGGATGAAAGTGAATGAATGATACCTGTTCACTCATCTTGGGGAAGTGGGATTGGTGGTCCTGTTGGCTGACTGCCACTAGCAGATGAAGGTATGCCAGTGAGCAAGATGCAACTAGAAATCTGTGATGTCAGTGTGGCATTCTTAAGTCAGTGATGGTAGATCTCTCTCTCTTTCTCTCTTCAGGTGTGTGGGAACATGTAGAGACATGAGTGCAATATGTCTTCATGGGTAGATGTCTGCATTGATAAAGGCCTCCTTCTGGATTCATGGACAGATCAGGGACTGGCAGTGACAAGGGAGTAGCATTCCACTTGATGGGTTTTAAGCTACATGGAAAGTCTAATGATAATATCAGATCTCTCCTGTGGGCACTTGAGCTGCTAGCTGAGATTGTCATTAGCACAGGACTCATAAATCACTTGGTGGGCAATGAGCTGCAAAGAAAACTGATGGCCTGTTGATGGTTAAGTTAAAGCAGCCTTCATATCTGCTGGGTGATATCTCCTTCTGACTGGATTTCACCAAAGTCAGTGGTCACACTGCCACTAATAGGGTATGTATGGGTAAAACCTGTTGGCAGACGATTTAGCAGGTAAACAGACAATAAACATATAGAAACAAAGACTGTAGGGAAGTTATATAATAGTGCAATTATATTTGTTATTGACTAGGACAGTGTAGAGACATTGAACAATAACATATAGGTTCACCTAGATGAAGCTGTGTTTTCAGTGCTGCATGTGTGAGTAATGGCCTGGGTGAATGAGTATTTTTTTTAAAATAACTTTATTGCTCTTTTTCCAAAATAAAAGTACACACACTAAATATTTTATCTTAAAATTATAAAAAAAAATAAACAAAAACAAAAAAAAAAAGTACTACTAAACAAATATACACAGTTCCAGAGAAGAAAAAAATGCACACATTAGCTTTGTAATAAATGTATGGAGTAAAGTATGACTGTAAATTATCAAGCAAATCCTCAATGAGATTCACAGTCCATAAACCATCTCTTAAATTTAATGCTTATTTTGAAAGCAGGCAATGAATATTGCATTATGTTTTAAATGATTTAAAGAGATCATCTTAACCATGGTCCATACAGCAGTAACATAAAAGATTATTCAGAACTTAATTAATCCAAATTTAAGTACAAACCTCAGGAACCATTTTCTCATCCACTGTACCTAGGAATAACTGAATAAAATTAACTTGGTCTTTATCCATTAATCTATTTTTGATCAAGTGCTATGTGATGCAACCATTTTACAAAGTCAAATGTATAAAGGATGCAGGACTCAGGTTGAATGCATACCTTACGAAATATATTTAAATCTTAGAAGAAGGATGTTAACTTAGAGAAAGTAAAATAAGTGCTGTGAAAAGACATAAAATTAGTACACCTATTGTTTGAAAAAGGAAACAGATGTAATGATATCCTCCACACAAACGTCCAAATCCAGAGATAAAGTTTTTACTACCCTTTTGTTACAATTTTTCTCAAAAGCACAAGTAATAAACCCTATAACAAAAATTCTATTAACTAACGGACATCACATTGAAAAACACTTCAGTTTCAGAGTATTCCCAGAAAAAAAACAAAACTTAAAAAGATTATTTTACTACACATCCTTTAGATGCAAACTTATTCACATTACCCTCCTAGTTCTCATAATCCCTCTCCGCCTTCCACCTCATCATCCAGTTTCAGTTCCAAAGGAACCCCATATAATTTTCAAACCATTCCATAAGCTTCACAGTCCTTCCCTTTTTTCTCACTTGCCTCCCCAGTACTGCATCTCTATACCTTTTATTTCTCTTCTTCCATATAGTCATGTTTAACTTTCTCATTACATTCTGTGCCCCTCTGTACTATCAATTACCTTGTATATTTCTACAATTACTGCTCTTCCACATTTCATCCTTTCATACTAATTCACTCTTCTGTTCTTTAGTTATGAGACTCCCTTTTTACCCCCCCCTTAACAGTATCTGAACTTTGTTTTTATTTTACTCCTTGTAGTTTCCTACTACCCCTAGCAAAACTAAGGGCCAATTGTTAGAAACGTCTTTTCTTACAATACACATCTTCTCATTCACTCATGCATCTTCTCCAGGTAAACTTCACCTTAATGCAATCCCAAATCATATCCTGTGTCTTCCCTTCCATAGTTCTAAACACTCCATCCCATACATCCTATGATTTCATTACTTGCCTTGGGGTCCTAATCCATATATGTAGCCACTTTTGTACTAGACTCATACACTTGGCAATACCTTTAACCTCACTGTCCTTTTCAAGATAACCTACTATCTTCAAAATATAGATCCCTTAATCTAAGCTCTGTCACTGCCTCAACTTTCCCATTTCCTGACTGTACTTGCCAAAATTCAAACCAACATATCTTTTTTACTAGCTGTTAAATCCCCCTCTTACCTCTTTACTAACTTATCAACCTATCCCTCCTACGTTGTCCTCATGTATACATTTCAGTACTGCTTCTCTAATTAACCAAGCTTTGACTGTCAATTTTAACTGCTGAAAATGTTACTACCCACACTGTGGAAGGTTGTATACCTCTTTATTTATTTATTTATTTTACATTTGTTGACTGGGAAAGTCTGACTGGATGCATGTCCATTTTCAGTGGAGGCCCAAGGTGAAAAGGTCCACAGTTAAATTTTAAGCAAAATATAAGGTGTATCCAGAAGCATTCAGATTTACATAGATAGTACTAAACTTAACATTGACTAGTAACATAGCACTGAAGCTAAAGATTTAACATATTTATTCCTTTCATTTCAAAGGGTGGCAACGGTGGTGCAGCGGTTAGCGTTGCCGCCTCACAGCAAGAGGTTCTCTGGTTCGATCTTCGGCTGGAGTGTCTTCTGTGTGGAGTCTGCATGTCCTCCCTGTGGTCATGTGGGTTTCCTCTCAGTGCTCCGGTTTCCTCCCACATCACAAAGACATGCTGTAGGTGGATTGGACACTCTAAATTGGCCCTAGGTGTGAGTGTGTGCATGTGTATGCCTTCTGGGGAAGGTTGGGTGCCGAGCTGGCAACTCAACACCGTAAAACTCCACTGCCAATCATGAGCGGACAGGTGATCCGCTGTGGTGACCCCTAACCAGGAAAAGCCAGAAGAAGAAGAAGAAGAAGATTCCTTTCATTTCAAAAACTGGCCTTACTCCTCTGTGTTTTGCTTAAAGATGTCACCTGCGTTATAACCCCTTTTGTCTCTATTTTTCCATTTCACCACTCCTCCTTCTGCTCTTATTTTTGGATTATCTCAAATGTCTATATTAAACTTTTACATCAAGTATATTCTCATAGCTTCATAAGTTCATAGGTAAGTACTAGGCTATCGGCCCGAGGGCCTAAGTAAGCCTAGCCAACAAGGTTGCCTGACTTATGTCACCCAAGAAAGTTATTTTCCTGTGCCCCTGTCAAGCAGAGTGACATAAGTGATCCTAGGGGTGTATTTCCTATTTCCCATCCACTCATCAAGATTTTTCTTGAAGAGTGCTAATGAGGAACTTTGCTTGACATAGATGGATGGTTTGTTCCAGAGTATCTCTGTTCAGTCTCCAGCAGATAGCCAGCATGCCTCATCTTTTATCTTCCACTGTTCTATCTTATCCCTGCTTTTTTTTTCTAACTCTGAAAGTTACTTCAACACAAACAAAGTCAAACACTAAACGGAATATAGTTAAAATTCTGGAATTCCTTATCCCTAATATACTTCCTAACCTCATACTTCTCCTCACAATCCTACACCTTTAACTGTGTCACACAAATCTATCACAACCAGATGGAATCCTTGGGGTGCTTGGGTGAAGGTGCCAAAACAGCTATAAAACCCTTGGCACAATCACCATCTGTGCTGCACTGATTCTCCTTACAGTATTACTAGCCTTACTGGTCCACCTACGTAGAATCATTGAAATCTGAAGTAAAAGTCTCTTACAAGCCAACTGCACTGTTTAGTTCTCTATCTCCTAAACCTAAACATTTACCCTCACCATTCCTGCCAATCAAATCCTCCCTAATCTTTCACTCAACATTTTCACTTACAAATGGATTATTTTGTCCCACTTACATACTAGACACTAAATTCTTCACATGAGTTACAGTCTACGTGGAGCACTAGCAGAATCTATCTGTGGTTTACATATAGTCATCAGCAAACAATCTAAACAACTTCCATTAACATGGCATCACATCCAGGAAAGCCCTACCCTCTATGCCCATACCTTTATGTCTTTCACAAATAGACCTGGGCGAGTGGGCAGACCTGCTTCAACCCATCTTGACTACTACTTCCTTGGTGAGCTCTCCATTTACTAACAGTCTCACTCTTAATTATACAATGCTCTGATCCATGTCTAAAACTTAAGTAGCAGTCCAATTTAATTTAACATTTTAAACAAGAAAGCGCACTTTTCTATATTAACATTTTTTTTCTTAAATTAAAAAATATTACCCCTGCCCAGTCCCAGCCTTAATTCTCTGCCTAATGATGTTTTTCAGCTGCCACTTATTATCCTCTACAGCTCTCCCTTTAATTAAACCTTTCTGTCCTGCATCTGTCAGAAAAAGGAAGACAATTTCTAACCTATTCTTCCAAATCAACACCAAAATGTTTATATCAGTGTTGATAAGGGAAATAGGTAGATATTGTCAATGGCCCACCCTCTCTTTTTCCTTGTTTTGGAATTAAAACTACTTTTGCTTTTATAAATGTGGGCAATAAACATTCCTCCCTTGCTACTTTAATGTGTATTTTACTTAACTGGCCATCTATATTACAGCAAATGCTTTTATAAAATTCCTCAGTAATGCCACCCTCCCCAGGTGTTTTCTTCAAGTAACAACACGCCTGTCTAACATCCACCAACTAAATATCCCTGCCCATGTCAGACCTATCAAACTTTCCCAGCTCTGGACCCCTGTACATTTCCTCTAACCCAATATATACTATCTGAGTAGACTGACTAGTAAACTTTACCGTAGAGCTTCTACATGACCTTTATCTCTTACTTATTCCTATACTATTTTCTTCACATACTCTCAGTCCTAATATTTGATCCTCTGCCCATTTTCCTGCAGCTTAAGTACCGAATAATTACCAGATTTATGCACCAACACCCGCATTAGTGGTGCTGCGGTAGCGTTATCGCCTCACAGCAAGATGTTGTCCCATTTGATTCTCAGCTAGAGCGTCTTCTGTGTGGAGGCATGCGTGAATGGGCGTACCTTCGTTGAAGATTGTGCATCAGGGCTGGTAACTCGGCATGTAAAAATCCACTACCAAACATTAGCGGACCGGAGTTCTGCTGTGGCGACCCCTAGCTGGGATAAGCCGAAAGACACAACAACATCACTCTGCAATAGCCATAAACCCTGCCTATTTAAAATTCCTTTTTGCACTGCAGTTTTACAGTTGTACCTATTACCAACTCCCCATTCTGTTGTTGCTAATGTCTCTGTGGTCCCCCAGCACCTGTTCATCCATCTCCACATGTACATGCAACAGTCTTCTTTCTAGCTCTTTTAGTAAAAAGGTAGGTACTAGGCTTGCAGTCAGGGGAGCTATTGAGGAGCCTAGCCCAAATTCCCAGTTGTCCCTAAGGACTGTCTGGTTAAGATACTTCATGAAGGGTACACAATCAGCAGTAGCTAAGCTAGAAAGAAGGACCTTCTGCAATATAAACAAATGCACTGCCATCCAAGCCAACTACAAAATAGTTTGACCTCTTGATACTCCTTCTGGCCCCAGACCCTTTCTTATTTAGAAAGCTTCCCTGCACTGCACATTTCAGCACATTCCAACATGGACACTACTTCTTCCCTCCTGTTTGATAATTCACATTTATAGTTTCCTCTAGCAATTCCTGATCCTCGGTCCATCAATAATTTAATAATTCTCAGTTTAGTTTCTCAGATGGAAGAATGAAAAAAAAATCATCACCGACCATGCTAGATAAATAAAATATATAAAATTTGGAGACTGAATGAGGCAGATTAAATAAAAACCTTACAGTCTGAAACAAAACAAGTCAGTTGTCAAAGGATGAATTATTTACTGAGGGTTTCAGCAAGGCTAAATTGCATCAAGAGGCGCTACACAATCTTTGGGAAGGCACTAGTTAAGACAAGACGGCTAACTGGAAATATTTAGAAAGAGTACTAACTCAGATATTTTCAATAGGCTAAGCAAAGAGAAATTATTTGGATGCATCAGTTGGTTGTTTAAGGAAATGTTGGGCTCAAAAGATAAGTGTTTCATTTAGAATCAACCCAATGCCCAAATCTCAAACTGAAATTTAAATGTGAAATGCTGAAAACAGATACCTTAAACCAAAGGGTAGCTTAATTTTGATCAAAATATTAGCAAAAAAGATAAGCTCAGTGGCGTATGCAATAACTACATAACAGCATAGTACAAACATAATATACTTGGAGATGTAAATAGTAGGATGCTAAATATCTATGCCAAAGGTAGACCCATAATGGATCCCCTTCTCTGTTTGGATGAAGATAAGAAGGAATTTGAAGTTTAAGTGAACTTTTATTACATAGTGTATATTAATAGTGTTTCCTAGGATCACAACTGTTCACACTCCTACATGAACATACTCTCCCTCCTTTAACCTCAAAACTAATAAAACAAACCTTATTTTGACTTAGCTAACCTGCCAATAGTTGTCAAAATGTTTGAAATGTCAGTCTTAGGGTAGATTTTATAAACAATACCCACCCTAGCAAAAGCTGTAATTTTAGCTTAGAAATTACCAACAGACAAATTTCAGAGCAGTAAGACAAGGACAGTTTCCTCCATATCATTATTGAACAAATAGAAAGAGAGGGATAGTTTTTAAACCCATCAACTTGGTGAGATACCTATTTGAACCAACATTCAGCCCCCCCCCCCCTTGACCAGTGCTGTACTGTAATGTCATTAGTGGAAGACAAGTCCAAATACTGGATGTGGGGATTGTTCCCACAGCCTCTTCATGGAGTTCTGCACTATGCTGTACTGCTACTACTGTTACATGAATTAATGTATCTGGTATCAGGGCTGGCCTTAGGGCTAAGATGCCATCCACAGGATACATCTATTCAATCAGTTTTACCCTTTTGTTCTGTATAACTTCAGAACTTCATCATAACTAGTCAATTAACTCAGCATGGAGTCACATAGATCTGATCCCCTGATATAGCAATAGTGTGTTTGCAGAAAGTTTGTATAATAAAGTTTAGATTTATAAGAAACCTGACCTGATTTTATACATGGCATACATATTAAGAAAATAATATTAAGCAGTGTAAATTAGGAGCCTTGAATATTACTTACCTTAGCTGAACCAATGCCTAAAGTATTAATCCATCCATCCACCCACAACAGCTTTTCCCATTTTTGCACATGACATCACAGTGGCACTTCGACAGTGATGACCATCTAGAGCCAAGGTTCAGACCAGTGGGTGGCTGACCCTGATGCAGGTGTTTTCCATACTACACACTCAGACACACACACATTCACACCTATGGCCAGTTTTGAGTGTCCAGTCCACCTACTGCATGTCTTTGGAATGTGGGAGGAAACCAGACCACCCAGAGTAAACCCATGTGAACAGAGGAAGGGCATGCAGACTCCACACAGAAGGCATCCCCAGCAAAGAATTGAACCAGTGAACCTCTTGATGTAAGGCAACAATGCTAACCACTGCACCACTATACCACCCCAAAGTGCCTAAGGTACTAATATGACATGGGATTTTTTTTTTTCTGGAATCACTGCTAATACATTTTTTTTTAATATTCCAGCCACTACAACTAATATGAGTCACTTTATTTTGATATTCTTTCACACTGATCACTTAACATATGAATTTTTGAATCAATACTATTAAAATACATATTATAAAGTAAATAAAAATAGACTTGCTTTTACAACAGTACTGTATAGCCATTACATTTCAAAACAGAAAAATAAATAATAATAGCGAGAACAAATATTTTCAATGAATGGGTGAACTTGTCATACAAATGAGGGTATATAAAGCTTTGTACCAATGAGATAGGGATAACAAGATGTGCCAGCATTGTTAATGAATTTCAGTTTCAAGCTGCAATTATTAATGAAAACAAGACCTGACTAACTTCTATTGTAGAATCTTCATCACATCCCAGTTCCTCCAGGCCTAAACTGACAAACCACATACTCAAGAAGTAATGTAGCTATGAATAAACCATGAAAAAAAAATCTAGCAGCATTAAACTCCCACACGCATGCATAATCCAAAGCATGCATCTCCCACACTGCCCATGTCTGGGAATATTCTAGAGCTTTTTCCAGAACCATTTTCATAATCCAGAGTTAACGCTAAGGATATTACCAGAGAACTGGAACTATTTTCCCCAGATTCAGTGCCCCTAAAGAGATATTTACTGACCAAGGTACTCTCTTTATGTCAGTAGTAATGCAGTGCTTTAAAGTAATGCCATCATTTTAAAGTCAGACATTTGAAGTCATCAGCCTGCCATCCACAGACTAATTGATTAGAAGAGAGTTTTAATCCATGCTAAGGAAAGTTACTGATGGAGATGGCAAGAAACAGGAACAGTTACTACTCTACTTATTGCTTCAGTCAGCAAGGTTCCACATGGCTTTGCCCTATTTAAATTTTGGTATAGGAGACATCCAAAAGGGCTGCTTGATATATGCTTAAGAGCATATTAATATAACAGAAAGTAAAAGTTTGAGATAAATGAAGTTATTAAGTGCATTAAGTTGGATGGAAGCAAACAACCTTCTCAATTAGTTATGCTTGTTTTGAAAAATAATGTGGAAGTCCTGTCCTGAAGGTGTACTGCATGAATAATGAAAGCAAATATCTGTTTATGTTTTTTAATATTTTCTTGCCATTATCATCCAAGAGCATCTAAATAATTTTGCTTGTATATCATTTTACATAACATTTCACACTTTCTCATAATCTTGATAACAGCATCATTTTTCTTTTTCTTGTAGTTCTTTAAATCTTACCCTATTGTCAAATATCTGTCTTTTAGGGCAGAGTTCTCAGCCATCATCATTATAGCTGACATAGATAGAAATCTCATATCAGTCTTACATAATTTTACACAACTGCTTCTTCTGAGAATTGATCGTAGCTATGATATAGCTAATTCTCTGAATCTATGATCACTTATAATACATGGATGAAACTGGGTCAGTTATGGGATCCCCCTAGATCAGGATTACTCACTGTACTTAAGGCCATGGCCTATATTACATTTTCACATTTCAATAAGTAATGTCCCAGTCTGCTATGTTAAAAATGTAGTAACTCTAATCTAGAGGATATTTATAAAGAGTGACAGAGTAATCTAATTAGTGCTACTGCCTGACTGCATTTCTTTCTCTCTTTTGCAATGCTTTCTATGTGGATTCTGCATGTCCTCTTTTTCTCTGTTTTTTTTTTTCCAGTGCAGCAGTTTCCATCTATACTCCAAAGTCATGTCATCGGGCTGGTGATGCTCTAAACTGCCTAAAGCTAGCACTGTAATCTCATCCAGAATTGGTTGTCTGACTCAGTCCACTGCTTGCTGGATCAGATTGTAGAGCCTTCAGCAGTCTGAAATGGATAAAGCAGTATCAGAAAATAAATGGATGCCAGATGTGCATTAAGATAAGGTAAGTAGACCTACAAAGTCCTGTGGGATTGCTAAGCTGCTGAAGGAGCAGATGCAGAGGTGCATTCCATGAATGTCATTAAACCTGAGGAAGCAGGAAAATAAACAAAGCTGGAGGATACAGTGGGACAAAGATAAGGGATGGGATTAATCAAAGTATGTGGAGCCACCATGATCAGTGTGAATTAAGACCAGGCAGGGTATGCGTATTAAGGTAATTTGAGCTAGGGAGGATATCTAATGGGATAAAGAGACATAGGAGAAAAAGTTAAAACAGAAACAAACACTAGACTGACTTGTTGGACTATTTATATTCACAGTTTTAGCAGTTTCTTCTTAAAAAGTAATGCAAGACTTTTTCAGAATGATTATACATTTGCAGATGAAAACAAAACTTGTGATAATAAACAGTCCAGTGACTGAGAAACTGAGACTAGTGTCATTTTTATTAGGGTTTTTTTTGACAATTTTGAGGTTGCAGCATTTTTTTTTTGTTGGAAGGAAAATCTATTCATTTGGAACAAAAGAAACAGTAGAAGAAAAAACAGGGGTATGGAGGTAAGATTTATGGAACAAAGTAGAAATTAACAGCAAAATAAATGCTAGGAGAAGAAAGTGCAAAGGGGGGACTGGAATGGGAATTACTGGTGAAGGATACTGAGAACTAACAAGCTAGGAATTGAGAGGAAATCAAGGAAGAAAGACAAGCCATAGTGGGAAGTACAGGGAGTTCTAGCATTGTTACTGCACAGGAGTCAGCACTGTGACGTAGTGTCATTTCTGGACAAGCCATATGAGATATTTATATCATGCTAACTTATGGGGTAGAAAGGTTTCTGATAGTCTTTCTCTTGGGTCAATATGTAGACAAACTTTATAATCACTTTTAGGTGAGTTTAATCAGCCTTGCAAGTGTGCTTTTAGTGGCATAGAAGCTTTGGCACTGGAGAAGGGAAACACAAAGTATAAGTGGCTCTGCTTAGGTTCAGCAAGGAAACAAAAGTGAAAGAAAATATTTAATATATGGTTGTGAAGATGACATGAGGCAAATGATATAGGATAGTGGTTGACTAGGGAATAACATGCTATAATGCAACTTTGTAAGCAAGGAAATCCTGTGGGCCATCACAGGCAAGTGTCTAAAAGGTGGTGTCAACCACGGAACTGATTTAAATGACTGATTATGTCATGAAGAAAGGTATTAGTAACCCCCTGAAGGAAGAATCCAGAAGATCTGACCACTTGATGGGAATGTTAAAGAGGGAACAAAGGACAGTGGTATAAGTCTACTTAAATCCCAGGAAAGGGTAAGTGGTTAATCATGAACGACTAACAATGCAACTATTTTTAACGCAAACTGCACAAAAGAAATACTGGTTTTGTAGGGGCAAATATCATGCATACACAGTGCTTTATTTAAATATACCATTAACAAAGAACCATGACCATGGCTGAAAGAGAAAAAACCTGCAAGGGTGAAAAAAATAACTGAACTGCAATCTCAAAATCGTAATATTAAAAAAAGATACTTGATCAGAGAAAAATAAAAATCAAGGAATTATGAGTAGGGAAATAATCCCTGACCAGATGGAAATCAGTCACTCATAAGGTACATGTTGGAAGAAGAAAGGAATACACAAGGCATAAATCATCCTGGAAAAAAATAGAATGATTTGAAGTACCCCTGGAAAAAATAGAATGATTTAAAGTAGAAGTCAATATCTAAGAATAGTAAAATGACCTGGCTGTATTCACTGAAGATTAAGAGAGCACTAGTTCATAGGTTCATAGGTAGATACTAGGCTATTGGCCCTGGGGCCTATACAAGCCCAGCCAAAAAGGTACCCTGCCGTTTTCCACCCAAGAAAATTATTTTCCTGTGCCACTGTCGAGCAGAGTCACAGAGGTGATCCCCAGGGTGAATTTCCTATTTCCCATCCAATCATCAAGATTTTTCTTGAAGAGTGCTAATGAAGAGCTTTGTTTAATATAGACTGGTAGTTTATTCCAGAGTATGGGAAGTCTCTGGGACAGGAATCTATCCCTCCAGCATGTTCTGTTTATTGTGGTGACAAGGTTTAGGTCCCTATAGTGTGTAGCTCAGAGGGATTGGGATTTCTTTAAATGGAGCATGTCCAACAGCTCTGGGTTTGACATAGCTTTGTATGTTAGGCAGAGATCACCTCTGAGTAGGCGATATGCGACAGAGTAAAGCTGGAGTTTTTTGAGACGGTCTCATGAGGGCATCTGTTTGAGGCCAGTAATCCTCTTTGTGAGGTATTTCTGTGGCCTTTCCAGTTGTTGTAGATGTCTTGTGAGGTACATACCAAAAGAGGCATTGTACTCTATACTGGGTCTAATGAGTGATGAGTAAAGAGGAACAATGACATCTTTTCTTCTAGATGAGAAACCTTTTGTAATGTAATGTGCTACGTAGAAGGATTTCCTGACTACTGTGGCGATGTGATTATCAAAGGAGAGACTACTGTCCACCTGTGTCCCAAGGTCTCTTATCACACTTTCGGTGTTAAGTATACTACTGCCTATGTTGTAGTTCATGGGTACAGAGTTTTTACCATAGGGGATGACAATGCACTTTTTGGCATTGAGCTTGAGGCCATGGCTTTGACACCAGGCATCTGTCTCAGTGAGCCAGTTGGCAACCCATTTTGTGACATAGGGATTTATACCTAGTTTAGTGAGTTTATCTATAATTCCAGAGTGGGGGATGGTGTTGAAAGCCTTGGCAAGATCTAGATAGGCTGTGTAAACCACCATAACCTTGTCTACGGCTTTGGTGACTGCTTCAAAGAAGTTTATCAGGTTTAGGAGACATGGTCTGCCTTTTACAAACCTGAACTGGGTGGGGTCCAGGGTTTGGAGATTACCAATGTCTTTGTTTATAAGTTCCATGATGATACATTCCATGGCCTTGCAGACCAAGCTCATCAGGCTAATGGGGCACTAGTTCCCGGGGTCCATGGTGGCTCCCCCATTGTGGAGTGGGATAACCATCACTGTACGCCATTCAGCAGGCACAAACCCTGAGGTGAGGCTATGATTGAACATTGTACTTATGTGGGGTGCCAGTTCGTTCTGTAGTCCATGTAGAATGCAGCCTGGGATGTTGTCTGGTCCCATGGATGCTGTGTTCTTGGCTTTGGAGAGTGTGGTTTTTACCTATGCAACCGTGATTACAGGAACTTTACATTTTTCCGGTTTAGAGATGGGCTCTTTAGGGGGTAAGAGGGGGGTAAAGTTAGCACTGAACCTATCTGCCAGGATGTTGGCAATATCAGTTGGGTCTGTATATTTAGTGCCATTGTGCTGTAACTCAGAGCAGATCTGAGTGTTCCCATTGAGATTCTTGACATAGCTATAGAATGCTTTGTGGTTGTCTTTAGAATCAGTGGTGATTTTGTTTTTGTAACTAGCTTTGGAGGATTTTATCAGGGATCACAGCTTCTTACTGAGGCTGACCAGGGAGCTCCTTCACTCATGGGATTTTACTCTCTTTTGCAACAGTTTCTTCCTCCTGTTGTACAGTTTGTTTATAGCAGGGGACCACCAGATTGGCTTCCTTTTTTTGGAGGATAGTGCCTTGGTTCTGTTTGGGAAAGTATGATCCATGCACTCATGTAAGTGCTTATAAAGTGCAATTGTGTAGGATTCAGTAGTCGTAACTGTATTGTCCATCTGCATGGGTGTCATGAAGTTCACAACTTCTGTCTTAAGAAGCATGAAGTTGGTTTTGGAGAAATGTTTTACCATGGTTTCCTTAATAGGGGGTAGAGGCAGGATGTGGATATCTAGGGTAATTAGCTTATGGTCGGATCGGACCACTGAGGCGTTGATGTCAGGTGTGGAACACCGGTCACTCATGTTGGTAATGACTAGATCTAGGATATTGTTGCTCCTGGTGAAGGTGTGGATAAGTTGATCCAGGGCATTGGAGTTTATGAATTCCAGAAAGCGTTGAGCGAAGGAGTTGGTACATGAGTAGTTTTCCCAGTTAATGGTGGGGTAGTTAAAATCGCCCATTATTAAGGTGTTTGGTTGAACCCTAATATTTTCCAGTACATCAAGAAAAGAGGAGTGGGAATCCTGGGGCATGGTGGGTGATCTGTAGCAAGCTACAATTTGGATTGCAGTTTTGCCCAGAGTTAGTTGCACTTGGATAACCTCAGTTGCATTATGCTGAGCAACTAGCCTGGAGGTGTGTATATCCTTAATGAATATGGACACACCACTGCCTTTGGTCTTCCGGTCTAGGTTACATGGCCGAAAAGTGTGGTATGAGTTATAGCCTGGTAGTGCAGAGGTGCTCTCTGGAGTCTTGAACCAGGTCTCAGTCACTGCACAGATATCAATGTTCTCCATTTTAAGGAGTGCCTCGAGTGAGTGCATTTTGAGATTTCAACTTCTAGCATTGAGTAGCATCACCCTAAATTTTTTGCTTGCCTGTTCCTGTTGCGGTGGTGAATTTGTCATTTGAAACTTGCCTAAAAAAGGCACTATAGGGGTGGCAAGAACCTTAGCCAGTATCTGGAATCCCAGGGGTGACAGGTGTAGGCCATCTCTGGCAAAACATTGTGGTCTGTCGACCATGTCATCCCAGGCAGACAGATACTGGATCCCTTTAGAATGGCACCAGAAGCTTAGCCAATTGTTGAAGTCAATCATTTTGTCCTTGTACTGCGGCATCATTCTGGGTGATGGAAGAATGCTACTCAGGGCTAGTGTCATACCTGCCTGGGCTACAAGCTCTTCCATGTCTCTTTTCATGTAGTCCAGGGAGGTATGTCACAGGTCGTTCACACCAACATGGACAATGACAGAGTCATATTTGTACTTGTTGTAGAGTGACCTGAGTGCGTGGGTTATATGGCGGATCCTGGCACCCAACAGGCAGCTGACAGTAACCTTCTCCTTGATTAGCCTGGTGAGTGGGACATCAGTGTGCCTGATTATAGAGTCACCTATGACTAGTGTGTTGGGTACGTTGTTTTGCCTTATTGGCTGTGGTTGAGTGGCACACTGAGTCTGTGGGCTATGTGTCATTTGGGTTGAGTTGGGGGTTGGAGGTTGCTTGCATTTCTGCTTTGGAGGTCTCTGTTGCTTAGACAGATTATTATTGAGAGCCTCCACGAATGTTTTTGTGTTACTATGTGTGGATTTTGGTGGTGTAGATTTAGTGAGACTATGTGATGAGTGTGGTGTGGTGCAAGTGTTTACCTTCTCCTCTTGACTGTCAAATTCAGTCTTGATTGGAGAGAGCTTTACCTCCAGTTTGGCTAGATAAGTGCATATCTCACAGATTGTAGTGTTGGGTGATATGAGGAGAGGGTTGTCTGTGTACATGAGGCAATTTCTACATTGCCCCAAGATGCCCAGATTCATCAGATTGACAGGAGAGAACACTGGGAGCTGACCCTTGGACATGCCTGAATAAAAAAAAACTATTTTCCTCTAGATAAGTGAGGAAAGTGAGTACAAGAGCTGTTTCTAAGCAAGTGAGGAAAGTAAGTACCAAAACTCCTTTCCTCTAGGTAATGAGGAAGGTTGAGTGCTGTAGTAATTAGTAGGTTATTTAGTGCTTACAAGTTCTGAACAAGTGCTGATCACGAATAAGCAAATTCAAGTGCTAAAACTAAGAATCTGTATCTGGACTAAACTAGTTACAGGAAAGGGGGGAAAGTGCGAATGCGGGCTTTTAAATAAGAAAGATGTGAGAGATGGAAAAACTGCCCAAACGGCAAATAACTACAATTTCTGGGCCAGAACCACTCCTTATGTGGTAGATAGGTTACCTAGTACTTCCCACTCACACTGATAAATTAGAAGGCTTCCCTCCAACACAGAAAGCTTGTGTGTGTGTGTGTGTGTGTGTGTGGGGGGGGGGGGCTCAGAAGCTTACATACAGTCCTGGATACAGCAAATATGAATCTGGACTACACTAGTTACAGGAAAGGTATTTATATATATATATATATATATATATATATATATATATATATATATATATATATACAGAAAAGTAGCTAAAACAGCAGTAAAAACAATTCAAATGCAGTGCAAGCTAGCACACTCGAGTATGTAGCAATGTTAGACGAAACAGTTTAAAAATGCAATTAAATTAAAAATGACTAAAAACAAGGAGTCTATTAGGTAGAATGAGGTAAAGAGATGGGACTGGGGGGAGTTTCCCAGATCAAATCTACAGTGGGGGTGGGCAACCGCAAAAGCCTCCAAATTTAAACAAGACAGGAATAGAAAGGGTGGGTATGAGAAAACCAACACCTTCAGCAGAGATCTGAAAAACTATACAGTGAAGCAAAAATAACAGTGCACAACTCTGAAGTCAGCCAGCAATGATATAAAATTAGTCAAACATTTGATACACAAATTAATTTGACCAGTATATTGATATCAGGATCCCTGGGAAAAATGTATGGTCAGCACAGAGGACAATACATTTTGAAAGGGCAGCTTTACAAATTCTTACAAATAATTCCCTGGGTACAAATAAAATTTGCAGATTTCAAACTTTGACTGAAAACACAGAACAACTGTCTTACACATGCAAAAGTAAACTGTCTGCCATACAGAGGCCAAGCCGAATACTTACTGTGTATCTTAATTCTAATATAAAAATTTCAATATCTAGATCACTGTTTATTCCTGACAAATTAAGCTGATAGACGTACAATACCTAAACAGTTAAAACAATGGTATAGCCTTCTCTACCTTTGCCTTTCTTTCAAACTTGTTCTCAGCTATATAAGGTGAAACAGTTAAAACAGCCTAACAAAAGTTAAATGACAACTTTTAGCATACTAAAAGACAAAGTCCCATACAACATCCAGGCATTTTCCATCTTAAACAAATATGCCTAAAGCATTATACAGTATTGCACACATTAAAAAATATATATGTAGCCTGAAGCAACAACCATGGGACCTCCAGAAGATATTAGTAGTGGTAGTGCTTTGTCAAAAGATACATATCACTCTACTGTTTCGCTTATTGTCTCCCGTGTTTATGATAATCTGCTGTTTGTACTATTTGTCTGTTGTCATGAAGCACTGTTTCCTAGGACTCATCTGAAAATGAAACTTCAGAGCTGGCTTGTTCAGTTAACAAATGTAAATTAATAAATAAAAAATAAATAAACAAAATGATAACCAGGCAAACAAATAACTGCAAATGTAAAGTTATAAGCATGGGGCTAGCAGTCGTTGCTGTATTTTGAATCAATGCTCCTAACCATATCTCTCAACCTCTAAGTGCAGGAAATCTGGATAAAGCCAAAAATAATGGGGGACAAATGTCCAAAATCAGGGACAGATTTTAAATATTGTTCCTACAAACTTAGAACGTTTCTCAAATAACAGATTTGTGTTAGCATGCATTTTCTTATGAATATTAAGTCTGAAACTTACATATATGCCTGTATGGATTCAGTTTACATGCTTGAAATTCTGAAATATCGAATTTCAGAATCTCGAGCCCATAAAGTGGAAATCCTTCAAGATCAAAAACCCGGAAGTGTGAAATTCAAAATCATGAGTTCTATACTACACACACACCACACACATACACATACACCCACCTTCCTCCTCACACACAAACACACAACCCTATCCTATATACAAGCAGGTAAGCACCCTGCACCCTCCTAATTCCAAGGGCGCACTACATACACAAACACACGAAACACCACCACACAAGCTATAATCCCCTTGCACACCCACATCACAGTAACAAAACACACTAACACACACTACAGCCCCTACACAAAACACTTAAAACATAAACAATTACCTGAATCCTTGAACACAGCGCAACACCAGAACCACTAATTCAACATCTCCGAAATGCGAGATTTTAAATTTCGTGCTTCTGGGTTTTTGATCTTGTAGGATTTCCACTTTATGGGCTCGAGATTCTGAAATATGTTTTAAAATTTCGAGCATGTAAAGTGAATCCGCCTGTATTTAGTAAATATAATGCTTCTCAATGATTTACCAGAAAACTACAAATTTTTATGGGGAAGAGTGTAAAAGTATGAGGCAAAAATCTAGACATTCTGGGACAATCAGGTCAGTTGAGAAGTATGCACCTGACTCATTTAAAACCAGAAAAATCATATTTCACTGCAATAATTGTATATTGGTATATACCTGTAAATATTGCCTATATATAAAATATGACATTTAGGAAACTGTGCACACTATTTTCAATTGCTAGCTATCTTACAAGTTGCAGCTAACTCCTAGTGTGACCTACTCAAGTGCTCAAAAAGAAAAGTATGCCATGCTGACGTTTGAAAAAAGAATGGACTAGTAAGGTACTTAGACATTTAGTATAAACGTAGTGAGTTTAAGAAATGAGAGGAGGTTGTTATGTTTGTATAATACCAAAAGCTTGAAAATATTCTTAATAAATGCTTCAAAATACTGTACTTGACAGTATAATGCCTAGTAACATATGTACATTTTTATGGCAACTACTGTTTGGTTAGTGAATGTCACAATGGAGCAGCTGGATTCTTGGATGTGATATGTGTGCATCCTGTGATTGGATGCTACTTTCTTTGGATGCAGTTACTTCAACTGGTGCTCAGAACATGCTTTTATAGGCTCCAACCTTCCTGTGACTCTAAATTAGTTTAAGAAGGTAACTAAAACATTAATGAATGGTTTGGTTAGTCTATGGCATCCCATTTTGTTTAGCCATTGAGAGATTATGGGTACTGCATCTCATGTAATCGGGTTGACAAACTTAGAGTTAGTTATATTAATTAGGAGGAGGACAGGTGCATAGTCATCCCCTGCATGGAGGAAGTAAATGGCTTAACTCCAAGTAAAAAAAAAACAAAAGTTCACTGAGTTACCCTACAGTGTTCTTGGCTCACCTGTATGGTCTTTGATGAAACTGACATCAGCTTACTAAACCTTAACCTGTTTTGATATTGCTTGCTCAAATTATATGCACTCTTTTTCACTAGGCTTATGTCTTGTTGCATATGTGAATGTGGGTGAAAATGGTCACATGGACCTAACTTAACAATCAAGACAATAAATAATTCATTTTACCATATTAGAAACGTATGCTGGAATTAATAGAAAAGTTGCATAGAATGCCATGCACATCAGAATTGTAGATGTGCAGATTGGTGCAGGCTAGTAGCAATTCATAGTCTCATGCTGTGCTCCAGCGTGGTGAGTCAAAATCAACGACAGAAGAATTATATAATGAATGCATCTTGACCTAAAATGAAGTGGGGTAGTAAAATACAGTCCTAATAATATTAAAATACATGCCAGGTGAACATAGCCACAATTCATACTGTCTACAGAGGAAATTGCACACGTGTGTGTGCCTGACAATAAATGTGTTTACACCAATGTAGACAGAGTCGTCAGCAGCTAACTTATCACAGTTTCACTGGCTAAGAGAAAGTTTCTCGCTTTATAGTCAATTGGAAAATTGCACGGGTCATTGATGTAAATATCATATAAAAATGCACACAGTGTAGATAGCAATGTATGGTCTTCCGTACCTCTAGCAAGCAGGATGTATATATCTCTTTCAATAGTGGCTACATGGGTCTTTCATGCAAATGTGCTGAATATTTCATAGGCCTTTGGGATGTTTAGCAAGTTCCTTGATATATGAAGAATGACATATTGTTCCCTAGCATACCATAGGAGAGATGTGACAATATATGTGTTTTCTATAAAACTGACTGCCTCCCTAAGGTAATGGTTGCCATAAATTCCACACACGTAACAGTGACAGCCCCACTTCTCCAGCGGTTGCAAAAGTTTGTAATCAGGTAGGCTACCATTCTGTGAACTTCCAGCTAGGGTGTGGCAGGTGTGCAGTCATAACCAGTGTGCTCACCCAGCATGGAAGCAGTTTATATGATTCACATTTCTGGAACATATATCAGCTATATTACCACTTCCTGTATACTGAAATTCCACAAAGTCATCCTGTTGGTAACTGCAGCCGCTTTGGCTAAATTTACAATAACAAACATTATTAAAGCACTGCATCCACACAAACCAGCAACATTTTATAGCATGTGTATGGTCTGCTCAAAGCCTATGGCACTTGTGCAGAATTCATAGAATGTGCCAAATATTATTACATCACTGCACCCATACAAACCAGCAACATCTTAGAGCAGGTGTATGGTCTGCTCAAAGCCTATGACACCTGCATAGAATTCAGAGTGTGCCAAATGTTATTATAACATTGCACCCACACAAACCCTACAACATTTTAGAGCATGTGTACAGTATGCTCAAACCTCACATATGCCATGACATATCTGGAGTACCACACAAGTATGATGCTGCCACACCCTACAGGATGTTCCTGAAATATTGCAATCTCCATTATATGTGATGTGGAGACATGACCACCAGCCCCAAGATACTAGTATGGTTAGACCCCTAGACATTAGCATGGTCAGACCATGAAAACACTTGGCCAACAGAGAAATTGCATCAACACCATTATCAGATGTGAACGTGGTGAAGCAGTTGTCAGTAACAAATGGTAGCCACACAACCACCCTCTGGACAGTAAATGGCACATATGCAATGATGAAGGGAAAACAGCAACACCTACTCCAGGTGTATGGATCCTAAATAGCATGCTATCATGGACCCTGGCAAGCACACAATGCCAGAGTAGTGTCACAGAGAGCACACATGCTACATACAGTGTTAATATTGGGTTTTATTGGTCAATGTATGGCCGAACCAGACTGCACATCAGAAATGAACAGATTTGTTTCACAGGAGGGAGTGTGAGAGGGACACAGTTGTCATCATGTGCACAGATGGTTGGGACTGCAAGGACACATGGAATCTGAAGACTAGGGTTATTTTGTATCATATACAATTTCTTTCTATGATGGGATGGGACTGCCTCTGTGTGGCCATGGCCTGATGCTGAGATGGGGTCTCAAGGTGATAGGAATTATAAGCAACTTCCTCCTGTGATGTGATTGCGGCACCAGTGCATGACTGCAGTGCCACTCTGCTGGTCTGTTGTACTAGGGTTTGTGGTTCTTTTCAACATGAATAGTGTACAGATGTGGGACTATGACCCGAATGAGACTGACATATGAGATACCCTGTAAACAATGGCAGGAGAGAGTCATGGCCTCCCATGATGAGATGTGGTGAAATATGATGCACATCCATGTGCAGGTGAGGACTGTATTTCATGAGGGGACCCGCGTACATGGTCACTCCTGATTCATGCTCTCCCTTGAGCTTAGACAACACTGCAATTCAAAGTGATGATGGTGGTACTGGAAATTCTCTGTATTGATGTGGATATGGAATTGATGTGCGTCATGACAGACCTCATCAGATCAATCATTATGGTGTCCCAGTCCTCCTTGTCTTCACAGATGACATGCACCACCACAATGAGGTTTATTTTAGACTGGGTTATAAAGCACTATACCTTGATGATACTGAGGCATAGAGGTTGGCTGTATGTCAGCAGGCAATTTATGATGTGTAGCAGTGTCCGACACTCTTAGCAGGCCTTGAAATGGTGGGTGCATCCACTTCAAATGCAATGTGCCCAACTGCTTCTGCAGCCATAGAGGCCAAAGGTGATCCCTCTTCCCAATAGCGATGGTGATCATTGACACTGTACAGCCTCACATTCTTATGTGAGTGAGACTGCACCTACAGCATACACTGAAGGAGGATCCACACTCAGAATGCACACAGACATTGACACTATGTCATTAAACTGTGACTCATGTACCTGTGTGCTGTCATTATTGTCTGCTCTAGTTGTCTACATCAGTCTGTTATTCTGACCCAACTTCCACAGGTGTCACTATAACACTGCTAAGCTCTGTGAACAATTGACAAACTACATACTGCATTTGGCAACCATACCTCTACGGCATGCAAAGGGCATCCACAGAAGATGCACCATACAAACTCATCATATCTCTGCTGTCATCTTGACATGGCTGGGTATCTGATGTTCTCAAAGCAATACACAGCCAACAGTTGGTGTGATCAGCCACGGATTTCTACATGCAGTAAAGCTATACAAAACACTACTATCATGGGCACCCACCTGGTTTGTCATTCATGGAGACCTGTGGGTGGGTTCATACTGATGTCAGGAACTACTCCTCCAGTGATAATTCTAGAACCAGCATCCCCCTGCAAGGACACCAAAAAACCCCTCCCTCTCAGTTAGCTTATTCTTCCCTGGTGGCTACCATTGTGGATGACCTCTTAGTTACTATGCAACAAGACTTTGCCTTGATATAGCATAGCATATTGATAAGATGCATATGACAATGCTGTAAAATACAACTACATTCCCCCTGACATATATGTGATAGACCACTGTCTGCCACGCCAAGTCATGAAAAGGCTGGCCAGCATCCTCTCTCCCAACAAGTGCTAATCATGTATATACCAGGAAAGTCCAGTATGCACAAATGGTTCAAGCCACAAAGGTTAAACTGAATTCCATTATTTATTTAAAGACAAACTCTAAAACCAAGCAATAAAATATAAGCACTTTTGTTTCTAATTAACTTTAACAGAAACTTCATCAGATGCATACTGCCTCATTCAACTTTTTTAAAACATCTAGTTACTTACATCACCATAGAACATGCACACACCCCACAGAGAGCCAGTCAGAATCAATTCTCCATCATTCATTCATTAAAAAGAACCATACTTACAGGCAACTTATTATTTGTTAAAAAGAACATAAAAATGTATACAAAATACATATACATAAATTTATATCTATATTATCATGTACTTGAATATAAAAACTCATCTTGTAAGTGCTTCAAGTTTTAGCCCACTTTGAATTGGTAGTGTCTCATTCAAGCCTGGCCAGTTTTTCGCATTTAACCACATTTGTCAGGCTAATTCAGACTTCTCTAAAATGAGTGGCCATGCCCCTCCCCTTTCACTAACTCTTAAAGCTTCAAGAATTATAAACTTAAAATAATATCCCTCATTCTCCAACAGTTTGGCTAAGGCATTCACTTCTTTTTTTAGATTTAATATCACTTATGTGTTCCCTTATCCTGCTTTTTTAACTTCCGTTCCATTTTACCAACATAAAAGAATAGACATTTGGCACATAAGGCACAATAAACTACTCTATCAGAGTTACAAGACAGATTCCCATACATTTTACTTTTAAAACCATTCACTATTATTTCACACACTTCAAGGATGTATGAACAGTATGCACAAGCTCTACATTTATACATATATCCAAGCTGTATAAATACATTTTGTTTTTCAAAAATGTTCTTAAGACTTTGACCTTTTTTTATACACTATAAAGGGATTATCCCACACAAAAGCTCTAACTTTTCTATCCCTTCTCAAAATGGGCCAATTCTTAAAGAAAATGTCTTTCATTAAGTGACTTATCTTTTTCAAATGTGGTAATAAATGAACATTTAAACCATTCATTTGAAATATCAGATCATTTATTCATATTTGATGTCAAGTTATCCAAGTGTGTATTAATTGAATCAACTTCTAAACTTTGCACTATAGGATCCGTTTCAGAATTTCCACCCAACATAGGGTTTAAATAACTACTTAATCTTTTTTCACTCACTTCCCCCATAACATCTGTAATCAGATTCAAGGGGTACCCACATTTTATAAACATACCCTTCAGATTTAAACACTCATAATAAAATGATTGCCATATGGTGACCATACAGGCCACTCTAACAAATTGGCTTTTTACAATGGCCCTTTTCTGTTTAAATGAGTGGCCACTATTAAAGTGTAAAAAGCTGGGCATCATTTTTGAAATTCTCTAGACTCTGTTTCCCACCTCATCTAATGGACATGCAGAGCTATATAGTGTATACTGTTGATATTGATAGAATAAGATCTACAGATAAAGAGGTAACTTATGTTGATCACACTATAATCATAGGGATAGCTGTGGGTATGCCATATACCACTCATAGATATGGGCATACATAGAAGAGGTGTACATGTTAACAGTTATGTATAAGGTAAAGCAAGTAGCAGTTTTAATTGTGGAGACATAATAGCCGGAGATCTGGACTTGCATATATTACCATATATTACTACTGAGATTTGATTTTTGGAGTCTAGGGCTAGAGGACCATGCTTACCCTATTAAGGACAGTAACAAATTTTGGTTGAGGTTAGTTAAGGTATTTTATGGTCATAATTTCCAATTTTCAAAACATGGAAGACAGGACCTTTTAGCAGTGAGAAGATGATACAGATTTATGAATACAAACTTTAGTATTCTTACAAGAATTCTAGCTAGCTACACATCATCGTTTTAAAAAAACACTGCAATGAATAGTCTTTAATGCTGTCTTATGGATGTAGTCTGATTTTCGTCTTTTGTACTTGTCATCCAAGTGCAGTTGCTTATTAGTGAATGCTCTGTTAGTATGCATTTTTGCTTTTTGTTTAAATAGTTATTTTTAAAAAAAAATAAAATTGGGCACTTATATGCTACTATATTTCTCATATAAAATGCACAATGCAGAAAACATTTATCTATATATGTATCTCTTTATATAGCTCTCTCTCTCTCTCTGTATATATATATATATATATATATATATATATATATATATATATATATATACACACACACACACATATATATATATATATATATATATATATATATATATATATATACACTTTTGCTCTTTGGCAGGCCACTGGGGAAGGAAGTCATTAAATAATGGCAGAGAGTTGAGGTCTAGGCTACATAAACTTCAGAAAATGCATGCTAACACAAAACCTCTCATTCCAGTGACTTTCTGAGACCAATATAATCTGTCCCTGTTGTTGGAACTTTGTTCCCCACATTGTGTTGGGCATTGTCCAGATTTCTTGCGCTAACAATAACAGTGAAAAAAAACACTCATCCAAGATCCTCAAACAGAAATTATGAGTTGCTTAAATAATTAAAAATACGCTAGATACTGAATACTCCATGTGTTTATTTAATTACACTTACTGATGTTTTGAGGAAGAGTCCAAAATTCCCCCAATTGACCATATTATAGAAAAAAAAGCATAGGCTACTATAAGACTTGTAACCTCTTCTGACTTTTGTTTCATTACAGAAAACATATGTTTGCTTGTTGTGTCTGATGTATGAAGATTCACTCCTTCTTCGCCAACTGTACTTTCAAGCATCCTAGAAAGAAAGAAATTAAGCCATCACTAGCATTTGTCTATGTTCATTAATATGTGCCATATACTATTAACACTGACAGACTACAAAATAGGCACAAATGCAGCAAACGGGGTTGGTAGATAGATGTGCAACTGTAAAATAACATTAGAAAATAAAATTAATCACTATTCACGTCAGCAGACTATAGTCTGATTAAAAAAATATATGATTAAAAAAGGACAAACTGATGCACTCCAGATGGTAACATGTATTGTCTACGAGCTCCTGCTGTGGTTTGCCTGCTTGAGGCTTTTCAAATGCTCTGTTATGCTTCATTACATTAAAATTAGATCTGAGGAAGCAGCGGGGAGAAAACAAACAAATGCAGAACTGTTGTTCTTGTAGCTGCCAGGCTTGTTAAGCGAAGATATTTGTCAGGAGTGACATGGAAAATGCTAGAGTTCAGCTTCACCCGGATGCCAGGACCCTGACCAGGATGCTAGATCTGCAAATTCCTATGGAAACACAGGACATGTTTTTATTGACAAGTGAATAGTGTATCATGTTAGACTGGTGGGTGCTTGATTTTGTCTATATTAACATTTGTAGCTAAAAAAAGATCCTGCTTTACTTTTTTTTTTTTTTTTTTTTTTTTGCTTTTAGTCATTTTCCAAGAGTACCCAATTCTTTATTCTTCAGTGATAAGGAAAAGGAGAGGGAGGAGGCACAGGCATGCTCAGCTGAATGTAAGGAGGTGCTTTCATTAGACTTATCTCTAAGCCCCGCACCATACACAGACTGCAAGGACATCACTGCAGCTCACGCACAGCTATTTCCGTATGCGCATACTATTTCATGAGCAGCCTGCTGCTACATTCCATTGCTACCTGCATGAATCAGTCACTGACTTCTAATTGTGGCTATTAGACAGGAAGCAACACTATGCCAGCCCCCAGTGACTGATGGAGAGCTGTCAATAGCCAGCTGATCCTAACCCTACCTTAACCTTCTAGCTCCAGATTCCTTACACTCTACAAAAAATATATATTATTTTACTGTAAAGTTACATTTGTTCACATTTAAATAAAAACAATGCAACCATGTCTCCAACCATTTACTTTTTCATTGTCACTGAAGCTTCTCAATGCCCATTTTAAGTATCCTTAAGTCATCACCGACAAGTGACCAATCTAGCTGTGCCTTAGCTGAAAATAAAGGTACCACTGAACAGTGAAATTAACCATGGCACTTATTTAATGAAGATAATAAACAAAATGGGAAGTTATTTCACCTCTGCTTTAAAGAGATTTCTTCACTGTCATAACCAAATTAAAGAAATTTGCCCAAAATGTCTTTTTCATTTTATTTTTTCTGACATAAAGAAAACAGTCTATTGCTGTGCCTTTCATTTTTGCAGTATAGAGAAACAAAGGACTATAAACCATCTACCCAACAGGTCAAACAGTAAATACTACTCATGTGGAACCTTATTTCTTAGCTTTCTCTACCCATTCATATTTGAATTATGTTACTGTCCTTGACATCTATATGTATGTGCAAAGGCTGTTCCCAATCATCCACACTTAGTTGGAAATAATATGTGACTGTGTCTTCCACATCTACTTATCTTTACACTTCAGAAAGGTCATTTTATTCTCATTTATTCGCTCTCAAGTTACTTGTGGTAAGCAAAACGACTCTGTACATTTGATGAAGATAAATAAAAGTATCTGTCTTCTGTCTCATTTCTAAAAGACTGCACACATGACTCTTGTTTTTCTTTATAGGACTTCTGATGTAATCAGGGCATCACTTTTTGATATTCTTTCACGTCTGCATCATTATGATTGGGTCTCTAGAACAGCAGGGAGTACTCCTGATTGTATTTTCTTGTTATGCCTACATATCAAAGGGCAGACTAACATATTGATTTCTAATGGTAGTGTTTTTTTTCATGTGCATTCAACAACATACCCCAACGTTCCTATTACTTTGTATTTACACTATTTGATTGCTTGCTTGTCCCTTTTCCTTCTCCTCTTTCAGTTCTTTAATGATCTTTCTGTATTTTAGGTTGCAAAATTATTATTTTGCTTGTTTTGCATGAATGATGTCACCCTTCCAGTCTTATCAATTATCATCTATTTTTTATCACCACTAAACTGTTAAGCAGTGACTGTTGTAAACCTTGTATGACCATTATAAAAATAATGTTGCATTTCTGGACCTTTGTAATGCCATTTATGTAGGTAGTGAGCAAAAAAAGAGAGAGAAACAGAGAGTCTTTGAAGTAAATCCCGCCACTTATTATTCTTTCGTTTAAGTGGACTTTATTTGCTACTTCGTGTTGTGTTTTGTAAACTAACCACCACTAAATGAAAGAAATCACTTCAGGATTAATATTCAAATTTTCTGATTTGTTCTCTAACCTGGATTGTCATGCCACAACAAAGGTCTAACAACATTAAAAATGATCCTGCATGTTACTAGCCCTCCAGTCGTTTACTCTTTTTTGCTACCTATCACAATTGTGCTGGATTTGTCTGGCATGATTGCCCTGAGAACAGAGAAGGACAGCAAGGAGGCATTTTCCTTCTAACACATCTACTTTGTACACCCCGACTGTAGCCCCATATCCAAGCAAATACCAATCCAATAGGTGCAAATCTACTTCTAACTATATAAAATCTGATATGTTTAACATTGTTAAAATATTTCTGATTTTTTGTTATCGAGGATCACTTGTCTGTGATGAATAAAGGCTTGTTGCTTTGGAACACTACCTGGGTTTTAGAATTTTTGGAAATTATTTTGACTGAGCTCATCAACAAACATTTAAGACCACTAGTATCTTTGTTTTTATTTACTAAATAAGTAAATGTCATATATGTATATATATATATATATATATATATATATATATATATATATATATGTGTGTGTGTGTGTGTGTGTGTGTGTCTGTGTGTGTATGCATACATATTCAGAAATTAATTTGTAGGTACAAAAACAAGGACACCTGCCAAGTTGCAAGAGCAAAAACTGGGAAAAAAAGCACTTGAAATTCAGGGACATTTGATTACAATCAGTGGCACCTTTTTCACATAAAAATAAATAAAATATCTAGTAACTTTTGAAGCTTCCCATTTCCAAGAAATTTGAGGGAAGCCAGGCACAAACACCTTTGAGGTAAGGCTGACAGTGATAAAAAGTGCAGTAGATGCATTACAAAAGCAATCATTAAAGTTCCTAACACAAGCTATATGGCCTCTACTAAAAATCCCTTTCTCCCCGATGTGCTCATTTGTGATTCAGAAACACATTAGCTGAGATGAGGTAGTAACTGCGGTGGTGGTGCTGCGGTAGCATTGTCGCCTCACAGTAAGACGTTGTCCTGTTCGATTCTCAGCTAGAGCGTCTTCTGTGTGGAGACATGCGTGAATGGGCGTACCTTCGTTTAAGGTTGTGCATCAGAGCTGGCAACTCGGCATGTAAAAATATACTGCCAATCATTAGCGGACTGGAGTTCCGCTGTGGCAACCCCTAACTGGGAAAAGCCGAAAGACACAACAACAACAACATTAGCTGAGATGAGGTAAGACCTTATTACCAGCTAATGTGCATGTTTCTTGAATTGCAGTTACTACTATGACATAACTTGCTGCTAGTTTAGGATAAGGCATTCCCCCTAGTACTCCCACTCACACACAATTTGAAAAACTCAAACACATGCACGCACCACAGATCATGTGCCTGTCCTACCCCATCTACCCTCTTGTGGTTCCACCACCACCTCCCCCTAATAATTTGGAACCATTACAGCACTTATGTATTAGACCTTGATGGTCTAATGTATAACCCATCCCTGAATCATGTTGTGACATTGGTGCCAGTATGGCACTTTAGAGCATTACCCCTGGTGTATAGTGTGTCCCCCACCTTGATCCCTGCCATAATGTTGGTGCCAGTACAGCAATGTAGAGCATTATCCCTGTTGTCTAGTATATACCCCAGCTCTGATCCCTGTTATGATGTTAGTGCCAGTACAGCACTTTGGAGAATCATCCCTGATGTCTAGAGCACCCCCACCTCCCTCTGATCTTCATTATGATGCCTCTGAAGGTAAAGCACTTTAAATGGTCATCTCTGGTGTCCAGTGATTCCCCAACCCTCTGAACCTTCATATGATGTCTATGCCATTAAGACATTTCATTTTATCCCTAGTGTCCAGTGGTTCCCCCCTCCCTTTGATCCCTGTAGTAATGTTGATGTCATTATGACACCTCAAAGATTCCTCCCTGGTGTCTAGTGCATCTTTTTACCCCCGAGCCCCATAGTAATGTAGGTGCTATTATGGCATTTTAAAGATTAATCCTTGGTGTCTAGTTGTTCTCCTCACAACATTCATGTTGGGTAGTTGAACATGACGTTTTAACCATATTCACTACAGTGATGTAGTGGGGATAGCCGTGCTGATCTACATTGTCATGTGATTTCATGATTTGCTCAGCCATATAAATGCCTTCCTGGAGGCAGTACTGGAGAGAGAACACATGGTTATTAGCATATGTCTATCTCCCAGAATGTCTCATAAGCATTTGGCTGACCCTTCATAGTGCTGCAACTCTTTGTGTTAGAGGCCCATGCAACACTCTGTAAGGGTGGTTGCTGAATTGGAGAAAGGTACCATAGCTTGTACACCTTTGTGTACATGTTGCAATACCTTAATGAATTCAGCCTAATATGCAATAAAACCCACAGTCATTAGCGCTAAAGACATACACAGTAACAAACAACATGGACATTTGACCTCAACCTTTCTACCGCACCCCCAGGTTTTGTGACATTAAGTGTTATATTATTTTGCAGCATACAAACAAACTCCCTGCATGCAGCAGACATGAGAGGCTTATCACCCCAATGAAAAAGAATTGCACTTTAATACCCATTTACTGAATCTGGTTTGAAAGACCATGATTTTGATGAGAAACCATTCAATGACATGAATTATATTCCACCAAAATCAGCAGTTCTTCCTCTTAAAGTAGCCATAGAAAAAGAAGGTGGGGAAGAAGATGGTGCAGTTAAAGTTGGAAAGAATGCATTAAGTGCAGGTCAGACTTTGTTATGTAGGCATCACTTGCATTCATTGCTAACTAAATGTTAATTTCTTGTTTTAGCTTTGTAGTATTTGGTTCAAAGATGATTCAGCTTCCTCTCCAGTCTCTTATGATAATGCTTCCTTTTTATTTATTAAATGATTAACTAATTTACTTTTTTTACTGTGTTAAACAGGTTGAGCAAATGGAAATTTTTAACTTCTTGAGTAATTCGGCATTTCTTTTTGCAGATTTTTTACTTTGAGATTTTCTCCAAGGTCCCCTCTCTAAATGAACTTCAAATTTAAATTTACAGATGGGTGACTGAGAGAAAACAAAAAAATGTAAACTTATATATACTGAAAAATTTAAGAGGTTAGAATATTTATGAGCGGAAAAGATGCTTCTAAAATTTGTATCTATGTTTGGGATTTAAAGAATTATACATAAACAGAATCTTAACAGATAACAGTGTACAGTTATCTGCAAGACTGTATAGTGTTCAACTCCAGTTCAAGAACTGTTATTCCACACAAGATCACAAATTCCTTCTATGAATACTTTTTATATTATTACTTTTTCCTACTTTTGCTGCCCATCGGTTGTCACCAGCTCCAATCCTTGTGCATTGGGTTCAATAGCCCTGCCTCAACTTTACAAAGGCTAAACCTGACCCAGTTCTGAGGCTGGTTAAGAGATCAAGGACAGTTGTTTAGCATCATACTGCTGCTTGGAAGAGTGTCCTAACCCACTCTCACCTTGTGATAGCCTTGCACGCTCTACCATGACATCCTTTGGGACGTGCATGCTCACTTCTGTGCATGCACAACCTCCTTAGCTCTTATGCAATAAGGACCTCACCAGGCTTGTGGCAGTGAGCCTGGGCTGCCACTTTCCCTCCAGGATGGCCATTCTGTTGTCAGTCAATTACTCCTATCCTCCCCTGCAGCCCCAACATTGCCTGTGCTACAAACTGAAGTTATCTCAGAGAAGTAACGGCTTTATCCCTCTGTGTCACAGGAATACTTTGCTTTCATATTATTTCCTGCTCTTGAGAGACAACAACACAAAGGGGCACACGCCAATCCAATCACTCCATTGACTATCATAAAACAATTCCAACTCCTAAATTGTTTTATTCATCTTATGACACCAGCATGGCAAGTTATTGGAGAAATTCAAAGCTGGGGAGAATGAAAAACTGCAAGCAACTGATATCAATTAATTAAGAAAAGAGAGAACACCAGTAGAAACTCCAAATACATTGAGATGAAATTTCTGGACTATCACGTTGAGTAAGGTTTACCTTAGTTGCAAAAAAGTTGTGGGCTGTCATACTGAGAAAGGGGTATCTTAATAATAAAGCTGCTGATTTTCACACTGAGGGAGGTGTAACTTAGTTGTAGAGTTTGGGGGCTGTCACAGAATGAGTGAGGTGTGCCTTAGCTGTAAAGTTGTGGGTTGTCACACGCTGAGGAAGGTGTGCCTTAGTTTTAAAATTTTCTGTCATACTGAGGAAGGTGTACCTTAGTCATAAAGTTGTAAGCTGTTACACTGAGGGAGGAGTACCTTAATCATAAAGTTGTAAGCTGTTACACTGAGGGAGGAGTACCTTAATCATAAAGTTGTAAGCTGTTACATTGAGGGAGGAGTACCTTAATCATAAAGTTGTAAGCTGTTACATTGAAGGAGGAGTACCTTAATCATAAAGTTGTAAGCTGTTACACTGAGGGAGGAGTACCTTAATCACAAAGTTGTAAGCTGTTACACTGAGGGAGGAGTACCTTAATCATAAAGTTGTAAGCTGTTACACTGAGGAAGGTGTACCTTTGTTATAAAGTTGTAAGCTGTTACACTGAGGACGAGTACCTTAATCATAAAGTTCTGGGTTGTTACACTGAGGGAGGTGTGCTTTAGTTGTAAAGTTGTGAACTGTTAAACTGACGGGCATATTCCTGAGTTGTAAAGTTGTGGGCTGTCATACACAGAGGAAGGTGTGCTTTAGCTGTAAAATTATGGGCTGTAACAAAGAGGTATGTGCGCCTTAGTTGTAAAGTTGTGGGACCTCACACACTGAGGGAGGTGTGCTCAGTTGTAA
>NC_056745.1:317004815-317029815 GCF_019279795.1 Protopterus annectens | reverse complement strand
AGGTGTTTTATTGAGAGACAGTGATGGGACTTGCACTTCTGATGTGATGCGAATTGGGCTACTTTGTTCTAGGCTGATTCTAGGTTAATAAGCAGAGAGGAGTTGAGATTTGTGAGGACTTGAGAGCTGTACAGTAGGCTGGGTAGGAGGTAAGGATGAGAAAGGGTTACATTTGCTTTGTTAGTGAGAAACTTTTTATTTCTGTAAAGGAGGCCCAGTTTTTGATGAGTCTTCTGGATACAGTTGTTAATATGTAATAAAACTTAAGCTAATCGTCTATAATTACACCTAGGAGTTTTGTGCTTGATTCACCTTCGATAGGGGTGCTATTAAGGGAAAGTATAAATAAAGTAGGTTTCAGGTGATTGACATTCTTAGGTAAGAAAAGTAGGAGTTTTTTGGTGGGGGGGGTTCAGAACAAGCATATTATAAGAGAGCCATGTTTCAACTGAGCTAAAGGATGTCTGAGTGATAGAGATAAGTTCAGAGTAGGTATCAGCAATGGTAATGACTGTGGAGTCATCTGCATATTGTATTAGGGATGACTGGGGGCAGGAACTATACAGTAGGTTTGTAAAGATGTTGAAGAATAACAGACCAAGAAAAGAGCCTTGGGGAATACCCATTCTCATGGGAAGTGAAGGAGAGAGAGCAGAGAATCAATCAGTGAGATAGCTGGAAAAGCAGGAAATGCAATCAATCAGTGAGATAGGTGGAAAAACAGGAAATGCAATCAATCAGTGAGATAGCTGGAAAAGCAATCAGTGAGATAGCTTGAAAAGCAGGGGATGCAATCAATCAGTGAGATAGCTGGAAAAGCAGGAAACAGGGGCAGTGGAAAACTTAAGGTTAGTTAGTTTAGTTAAAAGTAGAGTGAGACACAGTGTAAAAGGCTTCTGGAATGTCTAAAAAAAGGCAGGAGATTAGTTTGTTATCTCTAGCTAATGAAATTGTGTTAAAGAAGGATGTAAGGGCAGTGGAAGTACTATGTTTAGGACAGAAGCCATGTTGTGTAGGTGTAAGCAGATTTTCCTGTAGTAAATATTGCATGACTTGCTTATGTATGCATTTTGCAAGACTTTTGAGAGTGGGGATAAGATAGTGATGGGTCTAAAGTTAGTGATTTCTGTGGAGTTACCTCCTTTATGCATAGGTAGTGTGTAGAATTCTTTCCAAATAGAAGGCACCTTTGACTCAAAGATAGAGTGGTTTATCAGGATGGAAGCAGGGGGAACAAGTGAGTCAGCTGCTAACTCGAGGAAACTGGAAGGCATGTTGTCAGCAGATGTGGAACAGGGTTTAAGTTTGAGAGTAGAGACTTAATGTAGCTCGTAGGAACAGATGTGAGGGGAAAAGGTATTAGAAGAGTTGAGAGTTCAGAGGAGTTAATAGTCCAGTTGTTTCCAGAGTAAGTAGTCTTAGTAGAAGAGGAGTCAGGGGTAATAATTTTGGATATAGATTCAGTAAAATAATTGTTAAATATGGCTGTGGTTTCTTCTGGTGTCTTATTGGGGCAGGGATTGGGAGAAGAAGGATTCCCAGGATGCAGTATTTGGGTGACTGAATTTCATAATTTTTTGGGATTAGATCTTTGAGCAGTAGGACGGTTAAAGTAAAATTCCTTTTTCTCTTTAATAATGTGTTTCTTTGTCAACTTTCTAAGTTCTTTGTACTTTTGCAAGTCAGAGGGCAGCTTTGTTTTTACCCATCTTTTCCACATCTTATCTCAAAATTTCATAAGAGTACAGGTAGCATTTGTTAGCCATGGGATATGTGTGATTTTATACAAACTGTTCGGAGTGGTGCAAGGCTGTCTAGAATATTAAGAAAGGTAGTATTGAAGGATTGAACTGCTTCATCAAATGGGAGTTGGGCTAGATAAGTCCAATTAATTCTAGAAAGCAGAGCTTTAAAAGTATCTGGGCAGAAATTAGTTAGACTGCAGCAAGTTATATATCTATATGGTCTGGTGAAGTGAGGACTAAATCTAAGACCTTTTACTGGGGAGTGATCGCTTAGATACTTGGCTAGAGTTGCAGGGTTATGATATTTGCAGGGATCAGAAGCTAGTATCCAGTCTATGAGAGTGCTAGATTTGTTTGAATTATTGATATGGGTAGGTTCAAAGATGAGTTGAGTAAACCAATGTAAGTTAATGCATGAGGTAAAATATGGAGAGCAGGGAGTTGTCCAGTTAATATTTACATCTCCAAGGAGGGTGGTTTCATTTGGAAAGTGTTGAGAGAGATTGGAAAGAATATTCTCCAGTACTTGTATGTTATCCCCTGGAGGAATATAGATGGTGTCTACAGTGATAGTGAAGAAGTTATTAAGTTTGAGGTTTGCCAGTAGAAGTTCAGCAGGAGAAAAGGATGGGATAGGTTTATTGGAACATGTAATAGTGAGTTGACTGGAATAGACTATAGCAACACCACCCCCTTTTTTTTGGGCAGTCAAGGCAAAGGATATTATAATCAGGAGGGAGTAATTGTTTGTCAGGGTTTTGAGGTTAGGGCAATTACATCAGGATTATGGTTAGTAATCCAGGCATGAAATTCACTAACTTTGTTTAGGACACTTGTGATGTTCATAGAGTAGAATGAGATATTCTTATTATGATGTGTAGGGTGTGCAGTGTTAGGAGTAGTAGTGTTAATGATAGGTGAGTGAGAGATGGGACCATGATTAGGATGAATGTCATCTGATAGAAGCAGAGCATGTGGCAGGTGGTAGGGTTTGAGTTTGTATAGGCTATAGTACAGGTGTTTGGTTTTAACTTTGGAGTATGATGTGTGAGAAGGGGGAATTTTGATTTTAGATAGATGGGTATGCAAAGGGAATATAGAACTGCAGATAGTAAAAGATAGCCAAGACGTTAGCTATAAAGGAAATGATATGTGGGGTGGGGAGGATGGGGGTGGGTAGAGGAGCAGAGTGAGCCCGAGGGCAGCCAGGGCGAACAGAGTGGGATGAGCCAAAGAAGACATATTGCCTGGTCTGTGACCAAAAAACAATCAGCAAGACAGGCTAGAAATGTTTAGAGGCACAGGTAAGCTAAAAGCCAGATAATTACTGCAGTAGGGCTGACCACTAACTTTAGACATGGTCTAGCACTAGAATATGGGCTGCAAGGTAAAGAAAGCACCTTGGAGTGTGATTGAAAAAGGTTCTTGATTAGTTTTTACAGACAGATCACAAATAACAGGGGATAATAAAGAGATAGTAAGGGGTAGGAATCTAGAGACCTTTCGGTGGGGAGATATGGGTCTACAAGAATAGAGCAGCAGGTAATAAACAGTTAAAAGTGATGATTATAGTTTATTAAATGCATACAGCAATGTGAGAGTATTCCTCGACAGAGAGAAGCCTGGATGAGACGTAGGGTAGGATGGTCGCAAGTTGTGGTTCACTGGTACCCAGGTAGGGTACTAAGTAATCAAGGGAGATCTATATTGTTGAACCCTATGGAAAAAGGAGAGAGAGAGAGAGAGAGAGTGAGAGAGAGAGAGAGTAGAATATTAAAAGTAAAGCAGAGACACCACTGAGGGGGGACAAGAGAAAAGAGTGAGAGGGTAACGATATTAGTCAGTAAGTTGAGACATTAGTGACCGAGTCAGGAGAAAGAATATTTATGGGACAGAGCCAGTAAAAGATTAGGTGGGGATATGAAAGGGAAATAGGAGACAGAAGAAGAGGTAGGGTAAGAGAACTACTAGAAGGCAGAACAGCTACTGCTTCTGGAGAAGATACTTAAGGGTGGCTTGTTGGTATAAGAGTAGCAGGGTGTTCGTAGGTATGAATCCTGCCAGGGCACAAGAGATGCATGGTGCAGAAATAGAGGTCTTGCAGAAATATGTTGAAGGAAAGCAGGGCCTTACAGCTTCAGAGCCCAATGACTGAGCTTAGCTCATAACACAGCCAGAATATGTCAAATGGATAGAGGTAAAGCGAGAGGAAAAAATATAGAATAAGTACTTGGAAGGGAGATAAGTTATGAAACACACAGACTGAATAATTCTAGTGAGGAAAATAGCAGATAAACTGAGGTAACAACAAAACAATTTGCAGTTGCATAACTCTACTCAGTCCAAATTGTAATTTCAGTTAAGACATTTCATTAAAATAGCAGTTAACAAATAACCATGATTCTGTACTATGGAGCAGTCTTGACCTATAGCTAATGCTCTGCGTACACTGTATGGTGGGAAAAAAAAGTATTATGTACGAGCTGACTATATTGCGAATAGCATTACATATGCAATCATCAGAGCTATAAGCAAAAGGAGTTAAACATAATAGAAGTTAAGCATTGATAGAATTCAAATAATGTATTCAAACCTCAACTTAAAATAGAGAAAAATAATCCTCTCTGGGGTACAACTGCTACAGGTACAGATAGCTGTAAAGTTTCTGTTTTATGGCATGTTTCTACAAGATGCAGCATTTGAGTTTCACCTACATCTATAACAAACCGCCTTGGCGATAAACTCACACCAGTACAGTTAAATCCGTTTATTAAGCACAGCACTTGGTCATGATATACAGGGTTCCTATTAAATGATCAAAGACACATTCTTTTGGATGCATCTTGATTGAACTTGAAAGCACGAAAAGACAAAATAGTGAAACGGCATATAAGCAATTTTTTCCCTAGGAAATGTTAATTTGCCATTTTCGTCATCGTAGTGTGATCTCGGAGTTCATATATTTAAGTAGGGGTGTGTGGGGAGCACAGCCCCCAACATTGTGAGGTGTAAGCCCCCACTTCATGTAATGTTTTATAATTTTTTTTTTTTTTTTTTTTTTTGTGGAACAGCGATTTTTTTCCCTTGGAAAAAAAAATCGCTGTTCTAAGCATTCGAGATTGTAAGCTTTCACTTACATGGGTTCGATAAATCATCATTCACTTTTTTAAGCATTAGCTGATTTAAAATAGACCTGATATACAATGGCAGGCTTAGCTGTCTGCTCATACACAAACAATAAAAAAACAAGTCCCAATCCGTGATAAAGTAACTGTTAGTGTTTAGTGCAGGTTTTGAGGTAAAAATAACAATTGGCAATATAATCATCAGTTGAGTAATAGGATTTTAACCATACCTTAAAATATATAATATATATATATATATATATATATATATATATATATATATTTTATATATTATATATATATATATATATATATATATATATATATATATATATATATATATATATATATCGCACACACACACACACACACACACACACACACACATATATATATATATATATATATATATATATATATATATATATATACATATATTTCTATATGGGTCTACCTGAAAACGCCAAAAGTCCACAACGCCGACAACGAGAACACCGACACTAGAAGATCGACAATGGAGAAGACTGAAAGTTGAGAATCCCAATGCTGAGAACACCGACATGTTAAGGTAAGTGTTCGATAGAGACGGACGTTAGGGTCAGGGTGTGGGTAAGGTAAGTGTGTGATAGTGACGGACGTTAGGGTAGGGTGCAGGTCAGGTAAGTGTGTGATAGTGACGGACTTTAGGTTTAGGGGTGGGTTAAGTGAGTTAGGGTTAGCGTGCGGGCACGGTAAGTGTGCGATAGTGGCAGACTTAAGGGTTAGGGGTGGATTAAGTGAGTTAGGGTCAGGGTGCAGGTAAGGTAAGGTGCGATAGTGACGGACCTTAGGGTTAGGGTTTGGGTTAAGGTTAGTAAATAGATAGTTGTGTATGTAAGGTTTAGTGTAGGTTTGTAAGGTTTTTGGTGTGCTTGTGTTGTGTGTGTGTTTTTCGGGAAATGTATTTGCTTTGTTGATTGTCGGGATTGTGGTTTGTCGGGCATGTGAAGTTTCGTGTTTTTGAACTTTCGGTTTTGTCGTGTCGGTTATTTCGTTGTTGGTGTTTTGGCATGTCGGTGTTATCAGGTAGACCCATATATATATAGATAGATATAGATATGTAGATATATAAATAGATAAAGATAGATGACAGATGGATATACACACACACACACACACATATATATATATATATATATATATATATATATATATATATATATATATATATATATATATATATAGAGAGAGAGAGAGAGAGAGAGAGTTATGGTTCATTTCATCTAAATCTTCTAGGGCAGTGTTACCTCATACTGGCTGTGGATGTACTGAGAAATAGACATTACTAATAAGTTACGTCTAACCTTAGTTTTACTGGCATAAGATATACTGAATTAAAATATACCACTGCTGGAGAAAATTACATTTTTATTACTACTTGAACACTATAGAAAATGTAGCCTATTCAGATGTACACACATATCCCAATGGGCATAAAATAACACTTGCACACAAACTGATAATAACTGCATGAACAGTAACATCCAATGGATTAGCTTGTGTGACAGGATAATTACTATGATGTTAGGCTAATCATGCCATTCAAAACAATCAATACAGTTGTAACAGCAGATGAAATTGTCAGCCATATTCCTGCCTGGGTAAATACTATATGAAGCTAAACAGAAAGCCATTATAAGTTATAACATTTGCATGCACCAATAACATTTACCCAGTAATCCAGTTAGTCAGTTTTATAGATTGTTCTAAGCAATGTAAAGCAAATGTGCATGTCAGGAAGAATATGTTTTAAATGACAAAAAATATGTAAATACTTTTAATAATTTATTTATTTTATTTATTTTATTTTACATTTGTTTACCGGGCTAGTCCAACTGGATACATGTCCATTTTCAGTGGAGGCCCAGGGAGAAAAGCTCCTCTACAATACTACTATAGTAAGACTAAACAAAAAACTTTATCATAATATATCAGCATATACAAATAAAATCTAAAAACATGTACTTTAAACTTTCTGATAGAATTAAAAGCATTTGAGTACACTATGAGGTAAAGTACATAGTTTCTCTATTACATAGAAAACGTACAGTATAAAAATACAGGTAGAGTACCTAGATACTCTACTACATCTTTATAAGAAGTTGAAAAGTAGTGATTTAGCGCCTTTATTAGAAATGACGTAATAGAAACAGTTTTGTAGAGAGTAATGTAGAGAGTTAGATATGAGAAAAAAAGAGAGGGTGGAAAAAGTCCCATAGCAGGGAGATACAAAAGGTTAGTCAGGGTTATTACAAGAGCAAAGCCAATGGTTGGAAAAGAAGAGTTTAAGTTTAGTTTTAAATAGTGGGATTGAGGTTTGAGTAGTGAGGTCTTGAGGTAGTTGATTCCATGTTTTCCCAACTGAGTTTGAAAATGTGGAGTCACCTGCTGAGTTCTTAGATAGGGAAGTATGAATCAGTATTTTGTTAGAGGAGCGCAGGTTCTTTAGATTGCTATAGGGTTTTATCAGAGTGGAGAGCATTGGAGTATTGTCTGGGTGGTAGAGGGCTTTATGGGCGATTGTAAGTTGGTTAAAATGTATTAGGTTGGGTAATTCTAGCCACCCTAGTTTTTTAAGATTAGAACAATGATGAGTCCTGTATAGAGAGGCTGTAGCAAATCTGGCAATATTGTTATAAGATGTAGTTAGTTTATTTAGATTATATTTAGAAAGATTTGTATAGATTGGGGAGGCATATAATAGGGAAGATATTAAGTGGGTTCTAGCTATTGTAGCTCTGGCTTCAGGAGTAAGGAAAGATTTAATTCTATACAGAGAGCCCAGTTTTCTGTTTGTTGATTTTATTGTAGAGTCAATGTGCGTGTCAAATTTGAGTTGGTTGTCAATTGTAATGCCTAGAAGTTTGGTGTTATTGTCTGGAGAGATAAGGATGCTATTGTTGGCTGTGAGTGAGAAATTAATGGAGGTAGACAAGAGAGTGGGTGTAAAAATCAGGAGTTTGGTTTTCTTTGGGTTAAGGAGGAGACAATGGTTAGAGAACCATTGCTCTATGGTAGTGAAGGTATTTTGTGTGAGAGAATAAAGTTCAGACTGTGTTGGGGCTGAGCAAATGATGGTTGTATCATCTGCATATTGAATGCAAGTTGATAGGGGAGTGGCTAGGTGAAGGTCATTTATAAAGATGGAAAATAGTAGAGGGCCTAAGATAGAGCCCTGAGGGACTCCTATAGAGGTGGGAAGGAGATCAGAGAGATGGTTATGCCAGAGTACAGCCTGTTTTTGATTATCCAGATAGAATATGAACCAATTTAAGGCTGTGTTGTCAAAAGAGAGGGACTTCAGAGGATGGAGGAGAAGTTTGTGGTTGACCATATCAAAGGCTTTGGATAGGTCAACGAAGAAGGTTGAAGAAGGTATGTTATTGTTGCGGTTTTTGTTTATTGAGTTGATAAAGGATAGTAAGGCTGTAGTAGTACTATGGAAAGGGCGAAAACCATGTTGGCACTTAGCTAGGAGGTTATTATTTAGTAGGTGATTTAGTAACTGTTTGTGGATGCATTTCTCCATTATTTTTGCAAGTGGTGATAATAATGCTATGGGACAAAAGTTGGAATACTCAGTAGAGTCACCACCTTTGAACAGTGGGATGATATATGAGATTTTCCATAATGATGGGATTGTGCTTTCTTTTAAGGTCCTGTTAATCAGTATAGAGATTGGATAAGCTCTAGCTTTTGCACCAATTTTGAGGAATTCTGCTGGTAATTTGTTGGCCAAGGGGGTTGTAGGTTTTAATTTTTGAAGTAAGGATGATATATATGTGGTAGGTATGGGTTTGACGTGGAATGGGGGGGAGTGGGGCCTTGGATTAGTAGTTTGGAGGTGTCAGGGCTTTGTTGGTTAGCTAGCTTTAGAATGGCAGAGGTAAAGAAAGTATTAAAGGCGTTTGCTGTTTGTAATGGGCAGTCGGGGTTTGAATCAATAGGATTTGGTGTGACAACTTTCCCAGGTGATAACAGTGTATTAATGGCAGTCCAGAATTTATGTGGTTGTTGTAGTGATGTTTGTTGTAGCTGAGTATAAAAGTTCTTCTTATCTTGTAGGATGGCTTTCTTTGTTAAATTTCTTTGTTCTCTGAAAATAAGGCGATCAGTTGTGTTTTTTGAGGTACGCCATTTTGTCCATGCTTTGTTCCTACTAAGGATTAGATTCCTGGTAGTATTAGTAAGCCATTGGGCTGTTTTAGATTTAATTCTTATAGAATGCATTGGAGCATGATGTTCTAGGATTGTCAGAAAAGTATGATTGAAGTGGTTAACAGCTTCGTCTATAGGGAGAGATTTAAGAGATGACCAATTGACTTGCATAAGTTCATTTTGAAACAGAATGGGATCAAGGAATTTTTTGCTACGGGATGTTATGACTTGGGTGGGATAGTTAAACTTGTTTTATGCCTGATGATATATGTTAGCGAGTGGTCGCTGAGGTCATCTGGGAGAGTCCCTGTTGTATACTTTTGCTGAGGACTATTAATAAGTATCCAGTCAAGTATACTTTCTTTGTTATTTTGTTTGTTTGTTCTTGTTGGGGAGTTAATGGTTTGAGAGAAGCCATGCAGGTTAATAAGGGTGGGTGGATAGGTGTGTTGACATAAATTCCAGTCAATATTAAAGTCTCCTAAAAGAATTGTTTCTTGAGGGAGATTTAGTGAAAGCCAATTTAATAGGTCCTCTAAAATAGTGGGATTTTTTCCTGGGGGAAGACAGGTGCAGATAATGTTAACTGTTTTGTGAGGGTTGAGCTGAAGTTTGGAAATAATTATTTCAACGTTATTGTCAGATGGAAAGGTATGGTTTACTTTGCTTATTTGCAGTCCGGTTTTATAGAGAATTGCCACCCTACCACCTTTTTTGTTTAAGCAGTCTTGTCTGAGTATGTTATAGCCAGGGGGGGTGATTTCATTATCTTTAATTGTAGGTTTGAGCCAAGTTTCGGTTAGACAGAGGATATCAAACTGTTGGATATCTAGAAGGGCATGGATATGTGGTATTTTGTAACAGATGCTACGTATATTTAGTTGAGCAATTGAGAGTGATTTGGGGGGTTTGGTGGATGGTGTTGGTCTTGTTTTAAGTTGGTGGCATTTAGAGGATGGTAGGGGTGAGTTAGGGCCAGGGTTGGGGTGGATATCACCATCTATTAATGAGCAGATTAATATAAGGTTGTAGAATTGAGAAATTTTGTCATAGTAGTACAAATGTTTTTGTAGGCTATGAGTAGGATATTTGATGTGAGAAAGCCGGTGATATTTAGCTTGAAGGTAGGACGTTTTGTGGATGGTATTGAGATAGGTAATTGTTAGAGCTAGGGGGGATGTAAGGGTTTGTTTGTGTGGAATTATTAGTGTATAAGGAAGGGCTTGTTCGTAAGAGGTAGAGAGATAGGTAGAGATGATGATGGTTGGGAAGGATATAAGTAGCAAAGGTTGGTATTGATTAGACATGTTAAGCAAATCTGTAACTGAAATAGAGTGGGAGGATAGTGAGAAGAGTAGGAAGGAGAGAAGGTAAGTGGAGTAGGGAGGGGCTGGTTCTAAAAGGTAGGGTAGGCAGGTAGGCGGAGTAGGGAGGGGCTAGGACTAGAAGGGGTGGAGATTAATCTTGAGGGGTGTGTCTATGAGGGTATAAAGGTAGAGGTGCTAGGGGCGGGTGGAATTTGGGGGCATGGAGGGGAGCGGAGTGAGCCTGCAGGGCGAACGGAGCGGGAAGAGCCAAAGGAGTGGTGTGGCCCAGAGAAAACAATCTGTAAGGTGGGGAAAACAGCAGGTAGGTAAGTAGATAAGTATAAATGTATAAGGTATGTAAAGGGTAGAGTAAAACCTATGAGTGTGTTAAGATTTGGAGCATGGGGGAGTAATGGGAGTTGGTATAGCAAGGTCCTGAGAGTAAGAAAACAAGTAAAAAGGATAGGGAGAAAGGTACAGACCCCAATTGAAAAGATATAGGGGTGTGTGTTGTAATAAATCAAGAGGGAGCAGATTAGAAAGAACAAAGGATGCCACCTAGTGGCCTAAGGGAATAAGTATCACAGATATACACGTAGGTGGGTGATAATGGAGGAAAGGTGAGAGGGAAAAGAGATAGAAGTATAATAATGGTAGTCGAGAGTCTAGAGTAGTGTAGTGAGGGGGGCAGGGCCTATTGGCTGCTGGCAGTCCTGTGCAGGTAGCTAGACTGGTTCACACAGTTCAGGTAATGATGGTTAAACATGTATGAATAACATACTTTCACAGTCTGTCTGGTAGGTAACACCGATGCCAGGAGGGTTGTAGTTTAGCAGACAAAAAGGAGTAGGTCTTCCAGGAGGGTAGAGGCAAATTATATGGGTATTTGGAGGGTCCACTTATTCAAACTACTGTAACATCCGGCACTAGGCTTTTAAGCATGTACCAGAATGTTTCACTGGAGCCATCCATGTTCTTGTGTGAAGTGCACTATTGTTTCCTTTGATACAGCAGGAAAACCTACCCAGTATCTGTAATGTACTAGTGTGTATTCTAAGTCCCATTAATTCTTCAGCCATCTCCCTAAGTTAACTGCTTCTCCAGATGGCTTACACAGACTTTAAAGAACAGCTTAACCAGCATTATATCGCCATTATCTCTTGTCCAACCTTCCCTTATGACTGTGAGTTCTACAACTAAGCAGATCGGTTCATCAAATTATTCCATTGCTTTAATTTTCCTTTGGGAAGTGGTTGCTGCTTTATTGTTGCTGATAAAACCAGTCTCCAACAATAACAACTGAGTTTGTTAAAAAAAATGATAAGTGTGGCGAAGGCTCCGAAATGAGAAATAAGAGATATACTTAAATCTGTTATGTTTTAGTAGTAGCACTGGACCAGTTCTGTGTGAGAACATATCGATTCTTCATGAGATCAAGATGCTTATCTATGCACTACCTGCAAATATGCATTTGTCCCCTTCACAAATAAATACAATATTAAATTTAAGCAATCAACCCTAACACAAATGGTGACTACAATAAAAGAAAAAAAATAATTGTGCACAAAAATAAAATGAACTCTCAAGTTGCCAATGACTTACAGAACTGCTAACCCTGATCAAATCAACCAAGTCAAATATGAGGCAAAAATACTCAACCAGTTGAAGGATAGCCACAAAGTCTTCTTTAACTACATCAGAAACAATACCCAGATTTAACAGTAAATCATATCACATACTCAGACCCAGAGGACATAGTCAATGTAGTAATGGACAAATTTAGGTCAAATGTCACTCCCCTCTTTACTCCCATATTCCCAAAAACAAATAACTGCATTTAGACCTCCCCCCTCAAATCTTCCAAATATAAGTCCTCAAGACAATATCCAAAACAAGTTCTCAAGGTGCTATCCAAGACCAAGAATACTACTTCTATGTGGCCGGATACTAGGTTGCCTACTGGCCAGTCTGAAACATGACTTGTCAGACCCTCTGCAAAAGTTATTCAATATCAACCTGCAAACAGGTTTCATGATGCATGCATAGAGGACAGAAATGTTTATCCCCTTGCACAAAGGTTGGGAGTGAATGGACCCAGGTAAAATTATAGATCCACAAACTTGATTATCATTATCAGTAAGTGCATGGAAATGATAATTATGGAATTAATAAATAAGGTCATGGGAAACCTACATATGGTCAAACTAAGCCAGTTCAGAGTTGTCAAGGAAAGATCCTGACTATTGAACCTGTTGGATCTCTTTGAGAAGGTTACCGAAGCAATGAATGAGGGCAAATCAGTACACACTGCATAACTATGCCTCACAAAGGTATTTGGCACCATCACACACTTGAGTATCACAGAGAAACTCTCCCAGCTAAATGCAAATCCCACTGTAACTCATTGGATAGCAAACTGGTTCACAACTAGAACCTAGAAAATTAGGGTCAATAGCTGTATGTCCTACAAAAGGCCTGTCACTAGCAGTGTACCCCAGGGCTCAATTCATGGGCCACTCCTTCTTGGCATTTATTTCTCAAAGCTTAAAGCAAATATTAAGGGTTTATGGCTGACCATGTTTGCAGATAATTATAAATTTGTGTCATAAACTCTCCAGAGGACATCGAAATTATCCAAGATGCCCTTTCCTAAACAAATAGTTGGTGCCAAAACCACAGACTAAAACTTAATATAAAGAAATGTATAATCATATCTTTTGGAAAACATGATTTGCCTTGTAACTATCACAGTGACAAGACACCCTTGAAAGTTTATTCCATAATGTCATAGTCAAGGATGTGAGAATCCGTGCCAACAGTGAAATGTCCTTTGATCACCATGTATTCACTATTGTAAAGAATTTCTTTTTTCATTATACAGCTTACATCTAAATGTAAGGAGTCCATCATTCCACTGTACTCAGCTGTCCAAACACATATCAAAACTACAGGAATGACAATGTTTTTTCACTAAAAATATCAAGGACCTAAATCACACAGCCTATGTAGATCATCTCAAAGCCTTGGCCTTCTTCTCGATATCATATAGGCTACTAAGATGCAACCTCTGTCTCACAGTTAGACCTCAGAAGACCCTATCCTATCAGTCATATTGCAGATTTGCAAGTGCAATGGTAGAGTAACATCTGATCAAGGAATCACAATCTCTTTTGCAATATAAATATAACATTTTGGAAGAAGAGGTATGTATCTCTGAGAAAAGCTCTTCTATGGCACAGTGTTCCACATGATGTAAAGAAAATTACTCTTTTTACTCACTTCAAATGTAGTTTGGATGACAGGATGGGAAATCATGAATTCGCCCTGATTTAGCACCAATGTCCCTCATGGAAAGAGACAACAAGTAAATGTCCCACCATATTCTTGTTCGACCTGGCTCTGGGTTATTCAAACAGAATCTATAATTCCTAAGAAGTCTCATATAGGAATGTAAGGCTTGGTTTCTTAAGTTCCTCACTGATCAACAGAATAGCAGGTAAATATGATCCTATGAACCTCCTCTTCTCTGAGTATAAAATGGATGACATTTCAAGTCACTGGTTTCAATTCACCAGGGCTGAACTTATCAAATACAGTTTCTTTTTGGATACTGCCTGCAGTTGTGGTTTCAGTATTTATAGCAGTTATTAACCATGTCAAGGATTTTTTAATTCATAGTTGTGTGACCGTGGACTTTGTATATTTATCTAAGGGGTATGTTGGGGCAAAGCTCCCACTCATGAAGGGTGACCCTTAAAAATATACATTTTAAGGCTTTCAACAAGTTACAACTTCAACCATTGTTTTTTTATTTGGTTAAAGCATCAGCTACTTGGGGTAACACAGGCAAAGTATATATGCATGTTGTGTAAAATAGTGGGATTTTTTCCTGGGGGAAGATAGGTGCAGATAATGTTAACTGTTTTGTGAGGGTTGAGCTGAAGTTTGGAAATAATTATTTCAACGTTATTGTCAGATGGAAAGGTATGGTTTACTTTGCTTATTTGCAGTCCGGTTTTATAGAGAATTGCCACCCTACCACCTTTTTTGTTTAAGCAGTCTTGTCTGAGTATGTTATAGCCAGGGGGGGGGGTGATTTCATTATCTTTAATTGTAGGTTTGAGCCAAGTTTCGGTTAGACAGAGGATATCAAACTGTTGGATATCTAGAAGGGCATGGATATGTGGTATTTTGTAACAGATGCTACGTATATTTAGTTGAGCAATTGAGAGTGATTTGGGGGGTTTGGTGGATGGTGTTGGTCTTGTTTTAAGTTGGTGGCATTTAGAGGATGGTAGGGGTGAGTTAGGGCCAGGGTTGGGGTGGATATCACCATCTATTAATGAGCAGATTAATATAAGGTTGTAGAATTGAGAAATTTTGTCATAGTAGTACAAATGTTTTTGTAGGCTATGAGTAGGATATTTGATGTGAGAAAGCCGGTGATATTTAGCTTGAAGGTAGGACGTTTTGTGGATGGTATTGAGATAAGTAATTGTTAGAGCTAGGGGGGATGTAAGGGTTTGTTTGTGTGGAATTATTAGTGTATAAGGAAGGACTTGTTCGTAAGAGGTAGAGAGATAGGTAGAGATGATGATGGCTGGGAAGGATATAAGGAGCAAAGGTTGGTATTGATTAGACATGTTAAGCAAATCTGTAACTGAAATAGAGTGGGAGGATAGTGAGAAGAGTAGGAAGGAGAGAAGGTAAGTGGAGTAGGGAGGGGCTGGTTTTAAAAGGTAGGGTAGGCAGGTAGGCAGAGTAGGGAGGGGCTAGGACTAGAAGGGGTGGAGATTAATCTTGAGGGGTGTGTCTATGAGGGTATAAAGGTAGAGGTGCTAGGGGCAGGTGAGATTTGGGGGCATGGAGGGGAGCGGAGTGAGCCTGCAGGGCGAACGGAGCGGGAAGAGCCAAAGGAGTGGTGTGGCCCAGAGAAAACAATCTGTAAGGTGGGGAAAACAGCAGGTAGGTAAGTAGATAAGTATAAATGTATAAGGTATGTAAAGGGTAGAGTAAAACCTATGAGTGTGTTAAGATTTGGAGCACGGGAGAGTAATGGGAGTTGGTATAGCAAGGTCCTGAGAGTAAGAAAACAAGTAAAAGGATAGGAGAAAGGTACAGACCCCAATTGAAAAGATATAGGGGTGTGTGTTGTAATAAATCAAGAGGGAGCAGATTAGAAAGAACAAAGGATGCCGCCTAGTGGCCTATGGGAATAAGTATCACAGATATACACATAGGTGGGTGATAATGGAGGAAAGGTGAGAGGGAAAAGAGATAGAAGTATAATAATGGTAGTCGAGAGTCTAGAGTAGTGTAGTGAGGGGGGCAGGGCCTATTGGCTGCTGGCAGTCCTGTGCAGGTAGCTAGACTGGTTCACACAGTTCAGGTAATGAGGGTTAAACATGTATGAATAACATACTTTCACAGTCTGTCTGGTAGGTAACACCGATGCCAGGAGGGTTGTAGTTTAGCAGACAAAAAGGAGTAGGTCTTCCAGGAGGGTAGAGGCAAATTATATGGGTATTTGGAGGGTCCACTTATTCAAACTACTGTAACATCCGGCACTAGGCTTTTAAGCATGTACCAGAATGTTTCACTGGAGCCATCCATGTTCTTGTGTGAAGTGCACTATTGTTTCCTTTGATACAGCAGGAAAACCTACCCAGTATCTGTAATGTACAAGTGTGTATTCTAAGTCCTATTAATTCTTCAGCCATCTCCCTAAGTTAACTGCTTCTCCAGATGGCTTACACAGACTTTAAAGAACAGCTTAACCAGCATTATATCGCCATTATCTCTTGTCCAACCTTCCCTTATGACTGTGAGTTCTACAACTAAGCAGATCGGTTCATCAAATTATTCCATTGCTTTAATTTTCCTTTGGGAAGTGGTTGCTGCTTTATTGTTGCTGATAAAACCAGTCTCCAACAATAACAACTGAGTTTGTTAAAAAAAATGATAAGTGTGGCGAAGGCTCCGAAATGAGAAATAAGAGATATACTTAAATCTGTTATGTTTTAGTAGTAGCACTGGATCAGTTCTGTCTGAGAACATATCGATTCTTCATGAGATCAAGATGCTTATCTATGCACTACCTGCAAATATGCATTTGTCCCCTTCACAAATAAATACAATATTAAATTTAAGCAATCAACCCTAACACAAATGGTGACTACAATAAAAGAAAAAAAATAATTGTGCACAAAAATAAAATGAACTCTCAAGTTGCCAATGACTTACAGAACTGCTAACCCTGATCAAATCAACCAAGTCAAATATGAGGCAAAAATACTTAACCAGTTGAAGGATAGCCACAAAGTCTTCTTTAACTACATCAGAAACAATACCCAGATTTAACAGTAAATCATATCACAAACTCAGACCCAGAGGACATAGTCAATGTAGTAATGGACAAATTTAGGTCAAAGTCACTCCCCTCTTTACTCCCATATTCCCAAAAACAAATAACTGCATTTAGACCTCCCCCCTCAAATCTTCCAAATATAAGTCCTCAAGGCAATATCCAAAACAAGTTCTCAAGGTGCTATCCAAGACCAAGAATACTACTTCTATGTGGCTGGATACTAGGTTGCCTACTGGCCAGCCTGAAACATAACTTGTCAGACCCTCTGCAAAAGTTATTCAATATCAACCTGCAAACAGGTTTCATGATGCATGCATAGAGGACAGAAACGTTTATCCCCTTGCACAAAGGTTGGGAGCGAATGGACCCAGGTAAAATTATAGATCCACAAACCTGATTATCATTATCATTAAGTGCATGGAAATGATCGTTATGGAATTAATAAATAAGGTCATGGGAAACCTACATATGGTCAAACTAAGCCAGTTCAGAGATGTCAAGGAAAGATCCTGACTATTGAACTTGTTGGACCTCTTTGAGAAGGTTACTGAAGCAATGCATGACGGCAAATCAGTACACACTGCATAACTATGCCTCACAAAGGTATTTGGCACCATCACACACTTGAGTATCACAGAGAAACTCTCCCAGCTAAATGCAAATCCCACTGTAACTCATTGGATAGCAAACTGGTTCACAACTAGAACCTAGAAAATTAGGGTCAATAGCTGTATGTCCTACAAAAGGCCTATCACTAGCAGTGTACCCCAGGGCTCAATTCATGGGCCACTCCTTCTTGGCATTTATTTATCAAAGCTTAAAGCAAATATTAAGGGTTTATGGCTGACCATGTTTGCAGATAATTATAAATTTGTGTCATCATAAACTCTCCAGAGGACATCGAAATTATCCAAGATGCCCTTTCCTAAACAAATAGTTGGTGTCAAAACCACAGACTAAAACTAAATATAAAGAAATGTATAATCATATCTTTTGGAAAACATGATTTGCCTTGTAACTATCACAGTGACAAGACACCCTTGAAAGTTTATTCCATAATCTCATAGTCAAGGATGTGAGAATCCATGCCGACAGTGAAATGTCCTTTGATCACCATGTATTCACTATTGTAAAGAATTTCTTTTTTCATTATACAGCTTACATCTAAATGTAAAGAGTCCATCATTCCACTGTACTCAGCTGTCCAAACACATATCACAACTACAGGAATGACAATATTTTTTCACTAAAAATATCAAGGACCTAAATCACACAGCCTATGTAGATCATCTCAAAGCCTTGGCCTTCTTCTCGATATCATATAGGCTACTAAGATGCAACCTCTGTCTCACAGTTAGACCTCAGCAGACCCTATCCTGTCAGTCATATTGCAGATTTGCAAGTGCAATGGTAGAGTAACATCTGATCCAGGAATTTCAATCTCTTTTGCAATATAAATATAACATTTTGGAAGAAGAGGTATGTATCTCTGAGAAAAGCTCTTCTATGGCACAGTGTTCCACATGATGTAAAGAAAATTACTCTTTTTACTCACTTCAAATGTAGTTTGGATGACAGGATGGGAAATCATGAATTAAGCCCTGATTTAGCACCAATGTCCCTCATGGAAAAGAGACAACAAGTAAATGTCCCACCATATTCTTGTTGACCTGGCTCTAGGTTATTCAAACAGAATCTATAATTCCTAAGAAGTCTCATATAGGAATGTAAGGCTTGGTTTCTTAAGTTCCTCACTTTGATCAACAGAATAGCAGGTAAATATGATCCTATGAACCTCCTCTTCTCTGAGTATAAAATGGATGACATTTCAAGTCACTGGTTTCAATTCACCAGGGCTGAACTTATCAAATACAGTTTCTTTTTGGATACTGCCTGCAGTTGTGGTTTTCAGTATTTATAGCAGTTATTAACCATGTCAAGGATTTTTTAATTCATGGTTGTGTGACCGTGGACTTTGTATTTATCTAAAAGAGGTATGTTGGGGCAAAGCTCCACTCATGAAGGGTGACCCTTAAAATATACATTTTTAAGACTTTCAACAAGTTACAACTTCAACCATTGTTTTTTATTTGGTTAAAGCATCAGCTACTTGGGGTAACACAGGCGAAGCATATATGCATGTTGTGTAATGCTCACACACACACACACACACACACACACACACACACACACATATATATATATATATATATATATATATATATATATATATAAAAATTGTCTTTCAATGGAAGTGGAAGTGACAGCACCCCGACGACCCCATGTGCAAATCGGAAGGGGTTGAGGATGGATGCATACATATATATATATATATATATATATATATATATATATATACACATAGTATGTATGTATGTGTAACCAGCAACAGCCTATGTATATATATGCTAACATCTATATATATCTATAGATATATATATATATGTATATATGTATATGTATAGCAACAATATATATATATATATATATATATATATATATATGGGTCTATATTACATAAACAAAGTTCCGTAACTCCTAACACCTAATGGTCGAACCATTATGTTCGAAGTTACAGAACTTTGAATATGTAAAAAAAAAATAACTTCACACAACGTACACAAAACAATAACTTGTTGTAAGCAGGGGGCAAACCCCCATGCATCCCCCTCACACCACGCCCCGCTACTTAAAATATTCCAACTCCGAGATCAGGTACCACATTCAAGAGTGAATGGGGAAACCTCTGCTTCACGGAGATTTCCATTCAAATGCCCACTCAAACTTTTACAAATTTGAACATATATGGTCTCGACCATATGTGATTTGAACTTTATGTAAAAGTTTGACCTGCACGTCAATAAGACCCCATATATATATATATATATATATATATATATATGTATATATATATATATATATACCTACGCCATATAACCATATATATATATATATATGCTATATACATACATATATATATATATTTATATATGTATATGTACATGGTTGTTCTATCTACCGCTTGAGTGGCGTGATCCATTTACCAAAACTTGCAACGTCATCAAAACAACATCAGTTCTCACTCCACCAAAAACACAGAAGACTTGCCCCCACCCCCATGACCCAGCACTTGTTCCTGGGTGTGAAGTGGTAGGGACATTTGAGATTTGTGTGCTTATATAGGGTGTTTTCAGCTGCTGTTTCAGCTTATTGAGTGTCTATGTTGTTATGCCGACATTACCAGTTTTGAAACAGTGCACATCAAGCATGTAATAGAAAATATATCTATATCTATATGTCTGTCTATCTACCTATATATATTATATATATATATATATATATATATATATATATATATATATATATATATATAGGTCTACTTGATTTAACCGAAAGCTTCAAACGCCGACAATGAGAACACTGACACCGGAAGATCAACAATGGAGAAGACCAAAAGTTGAAAATCCCAATGCTGAGAACACCATGTTACAGTAAGTGTGCGATAGTGACGGACGTTAGGGTTATGGAGTGCTTGAGGTCATTGAGTAAAGTGTGTGATAGTGACAGGTTTAGGGGTGGAGTTAAGTGAGTTAGAGGTTAAGAAGTGCGAGAGTAAGGTAAAGTGTCGATAGTGATGGACTTTAGGGTTGAGGGGTGGATTAGAGTGAGGTTAGAGGTCGCGGGTAAAGGTAGGGCGTAATGCGATAATTGTGAGCAAACCTAAGTGTTTAAAGGGACCGGATTAAGAGTGAGTTAGGGTTAGGGTGTGGGTAAGGTAAGTGTGTGATAGTGATGGACCTTAGGGTTAGGGTTTGGGTTAAAGGTTAGTGCATAGATAGTTGTGTATGTAAGGTTTAGTGTAAGTTTTGTAAGGCATTTTAGCGAATTGTGCTTGTGTTGTGTGTGTGTTTTTAGGAAAAGGTATTTGTTTTGTTGAGATTGTGGGATTGTGGTTTGTCGAGCATGTGAAGTTTCGTGTTTTTGGACTTTCGGTTTTGTGGTGTTGGTTATTTCGTTGTTGGTGTTTTGGTGTATCGGCGTTATCAGGTAGACCCATATATATATATATATATATATATATATATATATATATACATATATATAAACACAGATCTTTGTAGTGCAGTGCAATAGTTTTCCAGCCTTAAGCTGTAAGATGTGTCCGATCCTTAAGGAAAAATATAATTCCTCATGGAAAACTGGTACTTATTGTGCATCAGGTTACCCATCCATGTGAAGCAGAGTTCCTCCACAACCCAATTCAAATGCAACTTGGACAATTGGATGGAAAACTGGAAATTCATCCCTGGTTTGGCACCTATGTCTCTGATGCAAACGGGTTACCTGAAAATGGTTCACCTCCCAGGCCCATACTTACACTTATCAAGGGTATCAGAACTTGTCAGAGATTTGGGATGCATGGCTAGGCTTAAAAAGGCCTTGTGGTCATTAGCCTAGTAAACACTTATGAACCTATCAAAGTTGGTGGCTGAGTCTCCTTAAAACCAAAAAAAAAAACATGAAGTGTAATCATTCTCAGTGGAGACCTCAAGCGCTTATAACTTGGTTAGAAATTGATACTTCTTTATTTATTTGATTTATTTATTTATGTATTTTACATTTGTTAACCGGGTTAATCCAACTGAGCTTTTGGTTAATTTTCAGCGGAGACCCGGGGAGAAAAGCTCCTTAGTGAGTTTAAAAATTTAACAACAAACAGCAAAATATCATTTACAATCATGTGAAAATTACATTAGGGTAAAATTGAAAAAAAAAAGTGTTAAATAGATGAGCACTTTCATCCTTACCAGACCTTCATCAGACCTACGTCCAGTTTACATGACATGCATTATTTATATGGGCTTTAACACATAGTCAATTGCCAGTTCACTTGAGAAGGGGCCATAAATGTATGCTATAGACTGTTTGGTCACTCTAAAATAGGAAAGGTCTCATCTTTCCTCTCTGTTCTGCGTATCTACTCCAATTGGTACCTAATAGGTTAAAGCTTATGTGCTATATTCCCACCCTATACTGCTACTGTCTAATTGATACAGGCACTTTATATACCTATTGTTACTGGCTATGCACATCCATTAGTACATCAGCATACCTGCAATGTACAGTCATTTGCCATATTAAAAATGGACAACAAGTACTAACATATGCATTACAACCAGTCAGGTTGTTGCCCTTAAGTACTATGCTGATGGGATTATAATTTTAGCTAGTCAGGGTCATGCTAGGAAATGTCTGGCTATCCTCGTGACCGGATGCCTCTACCATGTATCCTTTATGTCATGTAACATGCCACCCTTTACATGAAAGAATGAATATACCTATTGATATATTAATTATAACTAGTGTGCCAAGAGCAATACAAGAACTCTGCATCTGCTAGGTCTAAGATAACTTGCAGTATTCTATATTAGTGGAATGAACAGGGTTAAATATGACTGACTTCTATTCTAGTATACTCCATATAATGACAAAAGATGTAATCTGCCTATAACAGAGGCAAGTATAGATTATTTCAAAGATTAGAAAGAAGAGGGTATCAATGCAGATAAGTCGACTACTAATATTCATACATACGGAAACTACTTAGATCTTGCAGGTTTAAAACTAACACAAGCTCAGCCTGTGTTAGGAGGGTAAACAAATACATGTGAATCTTTGTTGTAAAGCCACTTAATCTCAATGTGGGAAGCCAGAAGGACTAACAAAAACCTGAAAACCTGAAACCATGACAGCAGTAACACCAGGCATACTTTATTTAAATACTGATAATGTTAGGGAAAGTGTTTTTTTAAGGTAGTGCTTAGGATTTGGGTTAGGTGCAAGGTATATGTTAGAATGGGTCTACTTCTAAATCTCGCAATACTGAAAAACTGACTTTCAGTATCTCCAAACTTAAATACCGAACACCCGCTGTACCAAAATATTACAATACCGAATGTCACACTACACCAAAAATTCAAAATATCAAATTTTCAGCAAGTGACATTCAGTTCTATAATATAACCTCCAGCACAACATAACAAACACCACTATCCCCTAAACCTATACTAAAACGCCAAGCACACACACCTACAAAACCTATACATAAGCAACCCCCCATGTGCTGCACCCCCCACACCCCCGCTACTTATATATACCAACTCCGAGGTCGCACTACCATAAAAGACACTAATAACCTACCGCCATGCACCCTACACTTACTTCATATACCATCTCACACACACACACACACACACACACACACACACACACACACACACACACACACAGCACACCGCGAAAAACACACTACTACATTCGGTAAAATGCACCACCTTCAACAATAACACACATACACTTACCAAAGTAACCCACCCAACTCCCAAAACTTCCCAAACACTACAAAACAAAAATCCTACCCAAAACCTTTAAACACTAGCAACTTACCTGAATCTCTGCACACAGCCGCACAACGTCCACCATATCTCACTCCCTAACCACAATGCACCGCAAACACAGACCACAACACACCACCTCAACAGCACATTTGATAATGCAAGACTAGGTAAAGCGCAGTTTCGGTTAACTGCACTTTCATGATATTAGTCTTGAGGTACTGAAAGTCAGTCTTTCAGTATTTCGAGGTTAAGAAGTAATCCCGTTAGAACACATAAGGGATGCGCAGGGAGCTTTGCATTGCCTGACTTTGCAGTGTCATTTGACACTGACAAAGCTTGAAACACAGCACACTGTACACATTCAAATTTCTCAGATATTCTATTCAGACTCAGAAAAAAGTCTCCATTTGCTGTATAAATTACCCTGCAAAATGAAGGACTCATTGCCGCTGCAATTATTCCATTCTTAAAAACACAAAATATATAAACAGCTTGTCCTGCTTTAATTCCAACTTTCTTTTGATTCCAGGCAATATTTGACATTCAGTAATATGCAACCAGGATGAGGCATAAACCTTAGTGCTGCCTACAGCATCTCCTCTAGTTTCATAATACCAGTAGTTTACACAAAACTAGACAAAAAGACATACATATAGGATTCTGAATGAGGGTAAATGAACAAATCATTTAAAACTATATATTGCAACCTGAAGAATGAATGAGTCAAATGGAGACCAAAAGGGTTGGATGATTAGGATGACAGGAAGTAAGAAACTCCTTATTTGCTATTGGCATCACATTTCCAGAACTGGATATAATCATGCAACACAATCATAGGACAGATATCCACATCTCAGTCAAGAACTACCCATCCATATTTAAATACAAAACACCTGGTTCTAAGAGTGCACTCCTTTACTGGTTATGATTAGCTTACTAACCACTGCATCCAGCTTATATTTCATACAGTTCAGTGACAGAATGAGTACAGTGATTGTTTTCAAATTTCTGGATATCAAAACAGAAAGTCTGTTACCTGATGTCACCCAGTAGGCATTCGTAGAGTGTTAACATGGAGATGGTTAAGTGCATAGGAGAAGTCTGAACCACAAACTTGCACCTCTTCTGAACAAATGCCAAACAAGGTGGAATTAGCCAGTTACACAACATCTGCAAAAGAAGTAATATATATAAGAGGTCATGATGGGAAAAAGCAAGGTCAGGAAAGCTCTGGAGTTGGCCGATAACATTTTAGAGGACTGAATAATCAGGATCATTATGAATAGAGAAAATAGACACAGCATTAATTCATTAAGGGGAAATGTTACCAAGATTGATTGCAACTTAACAATGCTTCTAGTAATCTAGAATGTGAATGGAGCTTGCAAAAAATTGTGTGATACCAAAGTACCTACCAGGATTTTAGATCTTCATCCATTTCTCAGGCAACAACTAAATCTTGTATAAATAAATCAAAAAAGAGTTGCTAAGATGAACAGTAAACCATTTTTATTCAACTAGTGTACCAGAAAACCATCATAAAAAATACCTAATTTTGCAAAAATGCAGCTTAAAAACATATATTTTTATGGTTTACCACAACTTTCATCAATTTGCATGTTTTCCTATACATTTCCTCATACATTTTCATTCAACATTTTTCTTTTTTGTAAGACTTAAAATCTCACTACCTGGCATAACAAAGTATTTAAACTCAAACTGTACTATTTTATTTTTAAATTCTGAGATCATCAAGTCCCAGAGAAAGAAATAATGTTCTTATTTTTATAAATGCTTGCACTTTCTCTGAGTTACAGAGAGATCAGAGTGAGAGTACAGAAGTAAGAGGGTATGGGGATTT
>NC_056745.1:316908439-317002983 GCF_019279795.1 Protopterus annectens | reverse complement strand
AAGTCTTTTATTTTGGGTTTTTGTTACTTCTCCAGTTATTTTTCTCAAATTGCTTATTTTGTGCTTTTCCCTTATATTTATCTTCCTATCTTCTAAGTCTATCCGCCTGTTTTGAATTTTTTAGTTTATCTCCAGTAGTGCATAATAGATCCTGGTCTGTTCTAATACTGCACATTGGTTTTATCACATCTTTCTTAGTATTTTTGTTGATCTATTTATTCCCTCTTCTATAATCTTCTAACAATGACAATTCTTGTCTTAGCTGCTTTATAGTTTTCTCTATTCGATATTTCCATGATGGTATTTGCTTTTGCCCCTTTTCCCTTGCTACCCTATGTTCCTGTGGTAGAACGTTATCAGTTATTAATTTAACAGCACAGCAATATATTCTGTTTACTTCTGTTATATCGCATGGTTCTCTATGGACAGTCCTAATTACTGTGTTTATTTGTTTTATCAAGCTTCTGACTTTTGGGGTTTTATTAACCTTCTGCAGTCTACTTCTCTCATTGCTCTTGATATATCTGTCTTTGTCTATTAAATCAAGCAACTCTTCTCTTAACTCCTTTTCTTCCATGCTGAAGGCACAGCCCTTGTTTTTCTTTTCCTGCAGGCATTGTATAGAAAGTTCTATAGCATCTTCCTGTGGCACATTCTCTTCAATTTCATCCTGTGTCATCTGTTGCTCTGTCATATGGGAACTCACTGGCCTATCACTCCTCAACATTGACTGTGTCAGAGTTTCCACAGTTTCCTGTTCCTTTCTTTGCTGTCTAGTTTCACATGAGCATTTATACTGGTTTCCTGTGGAAGGTTCCAAAATATCTTGATATGGTACCTGACCAATTGCTTCCTGTTGTACTGGTTTCCCCTTAATTTGGATATCCATTGCTCTATCCTGATGTGGGGCTTTCTGTATTCAATTTACTATACTGAATCCTTCTCTTTGCAGCTGTTCCATAACCTCACTTTCTATTTCTTTGACTTCTCCATTACTCATCTCTTTTTCTACTTTTTCTCTTAGTCTTCTTATTTTTTGTATTGTAAAGTTTTCCATATCTGGATTCCTTTTCCTATATTATTCTTCAAATATCTTCGATGTTGCACTTTTTGTATTGGTTAGTTTTGCTTTCTCCTTTGCATAAATATTATACCATATTAAATCTCTTTTCCTTTCCCCTGTCCATATTTCTTCTTCACATGCCTCCTAACCTTCTTGCTTTTCCTTATTCTGGGGATTCACTCCGTCATCCTGTGATGTAGTCTATTTTAGACCTTCTACATTAAATCCTTAACTTTGCAGGCATTCACATGCATTACTTCAACTTCTAGTTCTTTAACTTCTGCTTTACTAATTGTCTTTTCTACATTACATCTTTCTGCTATTAATATTTTATTGTGAAATTTTCCATATCTGAATGCCTTTGCCTGTACTTCTCTTTGATTATCTTTGAGCCTACCTTCTCTATATTAGTTAACTTGGCTTTCTCCTTTGCATAAATATTGCACCATATCAAATCTCTCTTTCCCATGTTCATATTTCTTTTTTATATTTTTCAAATATCTCTAGGTTTTGTTGTTTATATTTTCTCACTTCCTCAGATGCTTCTTTTTCCAAACAAATCAAAATTTCTTGATCTATATACTGCTTTTCAAAAATCTGTTGTATTAACGAAAGCAAATTTTTATTTGAAGCTTCTGACAGTTCTCCTGCGGAAGTATTTTTCTTTCCTCTAATTTCTCAATCATTTTGTATATCTTGTATCTGGAAATTCTGGGCTTTCTACATAATGGTAACAATACATAATGTCTTTCTTATCCTCAGTAGTCAACTCTATTGCCTTTATGGCTCTTCTTTGGCCAATCAATTATTCTCATTTTTGTGGATTGTTACTTCCTTTTACAACAGGGGGGCCATCCTCCCCCTGAGCCTGGCCTGGCCCCATTTTAGGAATGTTTCCGTATTTTAAGGAATCTACACTGTCATTTTTTCCAGTCCTGACACCAGTGTGCCTACCAGGATTGGGCACTTTTTTGTCCTGGGTCTTGTGCACCCAGCTATCTTTTTTTAGTTTTGATTTGCTTCTGACAATGACTGTCTACAGATATCTCTAAATGCCACATGGATAATGTCTGCCAAAGCTGGTCATAATTAAAAAAAGTGTAGTTGTAAATTTATTAAGCAATACCTTGAATGACACTGTCGGATTCAGTGAAGTTCCTTGGTCTGAGTTTAATGAGGGCAAAATTTATCATCAAACAAATGCTATTTATACATGTGAGTGTTCTATACCCTCATTTGTTTGTTCTACCTTTGGGATTGATGCTCTCAGAATGTGCAGTATTAAATTCAATCAAATAATATCCTTAATTAATGGAAAAACTGCATATAGTTTGTCCCCTGGATTCAACAAAATCCATGCAAGCATAAAACTATTCTTGCATGGAGTGGTTTGTGTCCATTTAGCACAGCAGCACACCTTGAATATTCATGAAGGCATGCTGTTATACCTTCTATATGGAAATGAACCATGAACGAGTGCAGGGGATGTGTCCATGTAGTACACAGACACTGAATATGTCTCCTGCACTTAGAAAGTTCCGTATGGCACTTTTTAAGCTGAACTGGCATAATATTGACAATTTATTGTAATTCTATGCCAGTATTTCAGATCATTTTAGTGTCCACGGACACTGAAAGAAACATTGGCATGAAGAAAGCAATGCAGGGTGTGTGAGACAGGTTCTGTGACACCCCCTGCATTGTTAAAGTGTGGTACAACACTTCTGCAACCCGCTAAAGCAGAAAATGTGTGCAAATGCACATATAATGGGGGATAAATTCCTCAAAAGGTTAAAGCACACATATTGCCCACTAAATATAGAGAGTTGATAGAGAACAGGTCATGCCTTAGCATGAATTACTGAAGGGTAGAAGTCTGAATATTCCCTTACAGCAGTGCATGTTGACAAAGGCACAAATGAATAGGAGAATACATTATAAATTAGGGACATGCCTGAAAAATTGCTCTCACATACTTAGAAAGTTGATAGATAACAGGATATGTATTAGTAGGAGTCCCTGAGGGAGAAAAGCCTGAAAGCCAAATGAATGCCATTATTTCACAATTGTAGTCCTCAATGAGTTGTCAGAACACCACAAGACTCACTTATATAACATAATAATGTAATAATTTTTCTAGCCTAAGGAATGTTTAAGCATAGCTAAGCGGGTGTGCGCATTATGACCATCCACTTAGCATAGATTAAAATCCCCTAGGAGATAAATGGGAATATACAGATAAAATTTCCAAGCCAAGATAGTGTAGTGGTTACAGTCCTGGCTTTACATGCAGGTGTTCATGGTTCATGTACCAAGATAGGCAGCTTATTGTTCTATGGGAAAGTAGTGCTAAAATTATTTTTGTAAACTTAAATTATGTAGCAACTGTTTTTTGTCAACCAGGGTAGTGTAGTAGTGCCAAAAGTGAGTTGTCATTCTAGAAAATATGTGAAACCTCTATATAAACCAAGTGCCCCATACAGTATAGTCACACAAGAATATAATTTAATGAAAGCACATAGGGAGATGTCATGGAATGTAAACATAAAATTATAATACGTCAGTAATGAGGAATCAATCCCACAATCCTGATACTTTATAAAATGAAATCTCAGCAATGCTAACCTGGTGTAAGCATTTGTGAAATGTCAATGCTAAGCAATAAGTAGCCCAGCTGAGTGGATTTGTGCATTGGTAAGCAGTGCTCAGCATCTATCCCTTTAAGCACTGCCAACCTTAGTTAAGCGTGTTTGCGTGTCGCTTAGCTTACCTCAGCATATTCAAAATGGTCTAATAATGGCAAAGGGTGAGAATTTGGCTCTGTTTAAACCTCACAGGTGGGAATACAGCCATAACTAGTTGTAGCTCATCCTTGCAGACACTATGGCTGTTGTAAGGGAGGGTTCACACTTTTTGATGCAATGCTGAAGCCCAGGGTCATGGTTGAACTCCTAGTAAAAGACCATGAGGAGAGATTGCTGCAGGGCCAGTACTAGGGCTCTCAATACAAAACAGAGACCTAGGACTCTCACACATGATCTCAAAAGTGTTACTGGTATCCCTTGAACTGGTGAGCAGGTCCAACACCATTTTGCTGACTTCAAGCATAGGAAGAGGGAAGTCTTGGACCAGTGGACCCAAGACACAGGGACACAGAATGTCCTAGAAGTGTGTAAGTATCAGTATAAATTATTGTTTGGCAAAGTCCAGTCTGTGTATGTGATTGATAGGTATGCATAAATGTTTCTTTATCTCCTGTACAGCTGCAGATGAGAGGGCTATGAACATAGACTCCCATGCCAGCAGGTTACTAAGGCTGCACTGGGAGGCTGGTGAGTATAAATCTATCTTGCAGCATTCAGGACAAATAAATAGAAAAGAGTAGAATGTCAACTGCCAGTAGATTAAACTGTGTACTATGTGTAATAAATAAACGATATGTTAGCAGAGTAATACTGATGTACAGGTTATCTATCAATAAAAGTGGCAGTGCCCTTCAATAAAACTGAAAAACCCAAACGGTTGTGTTTACTTTGGTATGTGGTGGTATGAATCTAAATGTGTACAGGTTCTGCACAGCAACTATGGCTCTGACAGTATGAAATAATTGAGGCTCATCTGACAAAGATTGTGGAGCTGTAAAACAGGTGATCAACTATATCAAATGTTCAATGTACCAAGATCTGATCCCTGAATAGTAACCTGTATCTCCTACAGCAGTGCTTACTGTTAACCATTGCTTTCCAGATTGTAATATGTCAAAGTATTAATACACAGTACAAGAACTATCTGCCATGCATAAATGTCAGAATTACAAGGTCAGATTGTCCAACCAAGAGAATATTAGGCAGAAAACAGTCAAGCAACAAATAGCAGTTCCTCAATCACTCATTGTGTTGAAACACAACCTTGTTGTACCTTTTTGCACAAACAGGCACAGTTCGAATCCCGGGAGTGGTAGTAAGTTGTGCGCATACTTTCACCCAAGAATATGTGAATATCTGTAGAAACAGTCAGATAGTGTTAACAGAAATTTCCCCACAGGTTTGCCAGGTAAGGAAATGTTTCTATTAGCTGTAAGAAGGCTGTACTAATACACAGTGTACAATACTTCCACTGTCCAACCTCAAGGCTGCAAATGTCAACAGGATAAGTACGTACACCAAGCAGTTTCTCCCGATAAATGTCCCTCAAGTGTCACACTGTCATGGCTAGTGGTCACCGCTGTCAGCACCCAGGGTGACAGATAGAAATCCAGGCAGAGTATGGTAGTAGCACGCACACACACACACACACACACACACACACACACACACACACACACACACACACACACACACACACACAGCATGAGTGCAGGGCACCCCTGTCAGTGTCACATATGTAACCTTGAATATGTATAGAAACAGTCAGGTAGTCAGATATTTCCTTCACAGGTCTGCCAGGTAAGGAAATGTTTCTATTAGCTGTAAGAAGGCTGTACTAATACACTGTGTACAACACTTCCACTGTCCAACCCCAAGGCTGCAAATGACAGCAAGATAAGTACATACACCAAGCGGTTTCTTCCAATAAATGTCCCTCAAGTGTCATGCTGTCAAGGCTAGTGGTCACCACTGCCAATACCCAGGCTGACAGATAGAAATCCAGGCAGAGTATGACAGTAGCATATACACACACACACACACACACACACACACACACACACACACACACACACACACACACACACAAACACACACATAGAGTATGAGTGCAGGGCACCTTTGTCACTGTCACATATGTAACCTTGAATATGTGATTATATGTATTAACAGTCAGATAGTGTTAACAGCTAATTCCCTCTACAGGTCTGCCAAATAAGGAAATGTATGTATTAGCTTTAAGAAGGTTTTAGTAATTCACTGTATACAAACATTCCACTGCCCAACCCCAGGCCATAGGTAGATGTAAAGTGAGGTCAAACCTGGAGAGTAATGAGTAGAGTAATGATCAGTATAGTTGTGAATAATCGAAGCCTATGCAGTTGTTAATTGACATCTCTCTCTCTTCCCCACCCTATCTGCACCAATAATTCATATACATAATCAACGAGTATGTTTTTCTCCAAAACTACTGTTGGGACATGTGCCTTATTGTTCTACAAATATTGAATCATTTGATTATTAATGTTCCCTGCTCAAATACTATCATTGGTGGCCTGTTGCTATCAATGTAACTTGCATGCTGTTATGATGCCAACTGTTGTTTCATTTATGCATGTGTTCTATTTGCTATGCAACTGTTCCAAATCTATTGTTTTAGGTTAATTGGAACACCCATGCATGCTGTTAAAACTAATTTTGAAATGTTTTGTTCATGACTAACCAACATATTTTGTAAAACCTCATCATCATAGCACATCTGGGAAGGCAGATCCCAGCGGATTTGCCTGTCCCATCTCATCTGGCCATGGCACTGGGCCCCACCACATCTGGGATCCAACCTGGGACCTTGTTGTACACTGTTCCTGCACCACTCTTGGGTGGAACCACCTCAGGAGATGGGTGCAGACAGGAAACTGTCACCCATAGCCAGGTCCGGGGTTTGGTGAGTAGTGCCATCCAAAAGGAGTTTGGTGGACATCTGTTGCAGATTGACGGCTGCCTGGTGCATCTTGAGTGTCAGCCTGCCCCTCCTGTCCAGTCCCCAGCACAGCCACCTTTGGGGCCATGAAGGTGCAGTATTGACTGCCCATGGGTGGGGACCTCAGTCTCACTGTATCCATTTGGGGGCTGATGGGCATCTGATTCCCAAACCCCAACATGTGTCATATACCACCCTGTCTGCTGTCTTGCCTGTCTTGTATGTCTTTCTACCCAACTTACCTCTACAAATATGCCCACTATCCTTCACCAACATCTCAGTTCCACATTAAAAAAAAGGGGGGGGGGCAGCTGTTCCCAAAACAAAATTACACCCCATACATAGCTGTCCATTTTACACATGTGTCGACTGGACACATGTAATCTGGTCCCATTGGCTTGACAACACATTACTGTTGTCCTCACCCCTCTCTCAGGGGTTTGAGTGCCCAAATTCACCTCCAAATTCTGTAGAAATTCACAGCTGTTGCTGTAGAAACAAATGGACAGCTATGGACATTCCTAAACCCCTCCTGCACATCCCTAGCTACCTTTCATACTGTACTTCCTTCTGCTTGCCCCTTTTTTCACCACTTTCCTATAACCCCTTTTCTTTTCTTTTAAAGAAATTAGCATGGCAGTAAGTGGGAATAAGCGGCGGTAAGTGAAGCTAAAACAGATTAATTGCAGCTTAGCATCACTTACCATTATGCAAACCCATGCAAACCTGCTTACAGCTGCTTAAAAGTGCCTTAATCACTCAGTACCCATCAGACCTCCTTCTGTCCAGAAACAAAATACTCAGCCCTGCCAAGTCTCAAACCCAGGATGCTGTGCTGTACAATCACAGAAACATACCACTACACCATCTGAGTTATGAGAATTTGTAATGCTTTAACAAACATATCATGCATTCTGGTTATTTATGATTAAGGAAAAAAAAACAGCAGTCCCAAAAACACATGACCCTGTACACTATAGTCAGAGCAAAGTATCATTACCCCATCTGAACTGCAGGAATTGATGTTGCTTTTTCAAACATATCATGCAATAGAGGCATACAACATTAGGGAGAAAGCTCTGTGGAATCATTAATATGTTGTATATAGACATATACATACATATATATATATATATATATATTAGCTTATATATATATATATATATATATATATATATATATATATATATATATAAATATATATATATATATATATATATGTATATATATATATATAGGTCTACCTGACATTCCCGACAGTCCAGAATGCTGACAACCATATGGCCGACACCAAATGATCAACATTCTGAATGCCGACAATGTGGAACCGGCATCTCACTATAGTGCGGAATGGAAAGATTTCCATTCCTGCACTGTAGTGCAATCTCAGAGTTGGTATATTAAAGTTATGGGGGGTGTTGGGGGGGTGGAGTTGAAAGGAAATTTTATTTTCCTTTTACATGGTCTGCTTACAATGTCGAGATTTTGGATGTCGGTCATATGGTGTTGGTCATATGGTTGTCGGCATTCTGAAATTTCGGCATTGTGAAGTAGATCCATATATATATATATATATATATATATATATATATATATATATATATATATATATATATATACATTAGTATATTTATACATTAGTATATTTAGGGGAAGGTTTATACTTTCTTTTCAAATCCAGGTGCTTCATTAAATAGTGATCTGGGTGCATTGCGAACGATTCCGGCTCTATGCCTAGTGTATTTCAGTTTTGCTAAAATAAACTAGACACAGTGGGATATTCAGCTTTGTTTTATGCTAGTATTCAGCACCCATCCTAGCTGGGCTTTTGTATAACTGTTACTGAGGCAGGAATTGAACAGCGTCATATTCATTCAACTGTGGTTTACAGAGAGCGCTGCTATTTGGTGGTGACGAATGCACTGCACAACTGTTAGTGGGAACAACAGGTCATGATGCCTCTACTTGCTACTAGCTCATTATTGTATCCTAAATAAGTAACACTATTGCCTTTATGTTATGTGTACATGCACTTTAAATGCCTTAGTGATACCTGCTTTTAATTTATAGTCCTTGTATTGCACCGTAGTTATTCACTTGTGTAATTATGGACTCAGCTGAATCTTGTAAAATAAGCTTTTAATTAGCTAGTATTGTGTGAAATCACTGAGTAGTGTGTTTATATTGTTTTTGTTCATGTGCTTGTGTTAAGTTCTAGCATCTATAGTACTTCTGTTAAAGCCTGTAAGCTATCTCAGATGGTGTATCTGCTGCTAGTGCTTTAATTCATGGTAACTACTGGTCCTCCTCTTAATTTGTGAATAAGGCACACTGGAATTAATACACTTAAATGCTTCTTCTGTTTAATTTTGTAATGTACAAACCTGAAGCTACTGTGTGCTTACTACTGTAATTTGTTCTTTGTCTCCCTCCAACCTATTGTAGCTCTTCACCTTCCAGTCCTGTATTAGGAATCAGGATTTTCTCCTGCTGGATAAAAATGGACCCCTTACAACTACTCTTGCCATCCTATTTTCAACCTAAAATAATTCTGTTATCCTAGTTCAAAAACAGTTCCCAAAGGATACAAGAAAGTATGTTTTACCCAAAGCCAACTGATAAATTGCACTGCTTCTAATACCTAGTGTTATATGTTATCCATACTACTTAGCCAGGTACCCAGCAGCTTTATCCCTCTATACCCCATAGGTAACTAATTTGTCTCCCCTGTAAATCCCCTACTGGAGCCATCTGTTCTACCAAGAGCTCTTTTCTTATAGCTTTTCAAGCTCTACCTTACCTTCTGCCGACTAGGTGGCACTGTTATCTAGGTTTGTGTAGTATTCACTATCCCTTCCCTCCCGTTTAAAATTCTAGTTTACTTTTCTATGTTCTTGAAATCTCAGACTGCTCCTTAGTCTTCCTCCTTCATGTACCTTATTTTTTTCATTCCCTACACTACTATCCCTTATTAAATAAGCAACTGAACTATCACTCCCCACTAACCTGTTACTTCCAGGAGCTCTTCAGGAGTCTGCTGCTCATAGATTGTCTCTGCAATTTCCTATTTCACCTGCTCTAATCCCGCTTTGTTCGCCCTGTGGGCTCACTCCGCTCCCCTACCCTGCCCCCAAATTCCACACGCCCCAGTACACCTACATTTATTCCAGCCAATAGTCTCCACCCCTCCTGTACCACTCCATTCACAGTCCTCCTCTCTCTGTGCCCCACCTCTTCTCATCCCTTCCCCTCAATTACAAGCCACCCCCCTTCTACGATTTCACTATACTCTACTTCTCTCCCCTTCCTCATACTGTATCTTATACCTCTTCTACATTATACCTCCCTCTCTACTCCATCTTATCAGCTTATACCATCTCACTATGAACTGTTCATTACTACTTACCCTTCAAATCCCCTCTACCACCTTGTTAACTCTAATTCTACTATACCATACTACCTCCCATTCCTCCACTCCTCTTCCCCCTTCTCTCTTGTCCCACTGCACCTCTCCCAGCCTCCATTTCTCCCTTGCAATACCTCACTCCCATACCATCTCAGCCTCATTAGTCCAGCCCAATCACCTCTACTACTTCAAACCAAAGTTCTTACTCACATTAACAAGACACAACTTTCCTAAACCTCTTTCATATCATCCCCACACTCAAAAGGAAAACTAAATCACCTACTGCCTTCTTTCTTCATCTACCTACTTCTAGCAGGTGATATACACCCTAACCCTGGACCTAGTTCCTCTAACAATCCCATCCCTTCAAAAAACTACCAAAACTACTAGCCTCAAACACCTTAAATGAGTTACTCTAAATGCCCAAAGTTTACGAAATAAAACAACTAGCTTCCATGCCTGGCTTAACCAGAACCAACCTGACATAGTATCCGTCTCTGAGACTTGGTTAAAACCACACATCTCTGACTCAGAAATTTTACCCCCTGGTTACCAAGCCATTAGATATGACTGCATGAATAGAAGAGGTGGAGGAGTAGCCTTGATATTCTCTAACATACTCCCCATTATTCCATACCCAAATCCCATTCCTCAATTTAACAATGCAGAACTTGTGATAGGTGTGCTACACATGAATAATCATAAAAATATCTGCATCATATCCCTCTATATTCCCCCAGGTAACAACACTACTACTACTCCTCCAATGGGCCTCCACTAATATTAACCTAGAGACCTACATTCTAGGTGATGTTAACTTAGACTGGAATAAAATGAACAACCAAAATCCCACCATATCTGTCAATCTCTTCAACTTTACCCAATTTCAGGTAACAACACTACTACTCCTCCAATGGGCCTCCACTAATATTAACCTAGAGACCTACATTCTAGGTGATGTTAACTTAGACTGGAATAAAATGAACAACCAAAATCCCACCATATCTGTCAATCTCTTCAACTTTACCCAATTTATCACCAGACCCAACAAAACCAATCCTCCAGGATCCACTCTGGACTGGATCCTAACTACCCACCCTATCAACAAATTAGACTCAGTCATCCTCCCTGAATCTATTAGTGACCACATGCCTGCCTTTATCCTCTGAGCAACCCATTCCTCCCCTCACCAACACCAGTATATACATAGTCATAACCTTACAAACATCAACCCTTTAACCTTCTCTAACACCCTCAAACACTTGAACACTCTAAAAACACTCCCTCTAGACAAAGCCGTTGATTATTTCAATTCCACCATCCTAAATATACTTAATACCCAAGCCCCTCCATGATCTATATGAGTCAAACCCAACCCCGCTCCATGGCTAACCAAAGAAACAAAAAAACTTATGCTACAACGAGATAGATGCTGGAAACTTTCTCAGCACAATAAACATCCTGAAACTCTCCTTAAATATAAGCAGCTCCGCAACTTCACCAAAAGACATATAATCAAGACTAAACAATCATACTATACGAAACTCCAAACCAACCACTCCAAAAACACCCAAAAATTCTGGAACTCCATAAACTCACTGCTTCACCCAGGCACCAAAATCAACCCGTGCCCTGATACTACTAAGACTGATCCAGAAATTGCCACTCTCTTCAACTCCTTCTTTATTAACTCTATAGCTGAACTAACTAAATCCTTCCCAAATACCCCACCCTCACAAGTCAGTCACTCCATCCCAGCCTCTCAACCCACCCCCCTACCTTTGAACTTAAACCAATTTCAACCTCCTATATAAGAAAACTCCTCAGCAAGCTAAAACCCTGCTCCAATGCTCAAGATAACATTCCCTCTAAATTCTTAAAAATCACTGCAGATGGCATCACCCTCCCCATTAGCATCTTAATCAACAGATCCATAAAATAATCTTAAGTCCCCAAGCTTTGGCATGCTTCCTTTATACATCCTCTCCACAAAGGTGGTAAAATATTAATACCTCAAACTTTCACCCCATAGCCATCCTCTCCCCTATATCAAAAATACTGGAAAAATGCATCCACACCCAACTAATGTCTTTCCTAACCACTAACCATCTAATCTGTCAAACCCAACATGGCTTCCACCCCGGTTATAGTACTATTACTGCTCTTCTCTCATTTTTAGACATAGTCAACCATGCCCATGACTCTGGAAAAATCGTTTCTACAGTATTAGTATTATTAGACCTCTCCAAGGCTTTCAACACTATCTCCCATACCCATCTTCTCAACCACCTTACTAACCTAAACCGTTCTCACAATTCTCTGTCCTGTTTTTCAAGTAACCTGTCTGATAGATTTCAAGCTGTAAAATGGAAGAAAGGCACCTCAGACTTTCTCCCCACTCCTACTGCAGTTCCCCAAGGATCTATTCTTGGCCCAATGCTGTTTAACATCTTTGTCAATGATTTCCACTCAGCCATCCCAAATACAAAAATAGTACAATATGCTCATGACACCACTTTAATCTGCTGTGCCACCAACCTCCTAGAACTTCAATCACACACACAAACCGCCTTCTCTGCCACTGAGTACTGGATGTTGCAAAACCATCTATTTCTACATGCTAACTAATCCAAAATAATACTCTTCACTCCCTCAAAATCCTCCCCACTTGATAAAAATTCTTTCCAAATTAGAAGTCGCAACAATTCTACTTTAGAAATCATTCCCTATGCCAGACGACTTGGGGTCACCATAGATGAACACCTATAATTTGACACACATATTCAACTAAACATCAAGAAAACACATCACAATCTCGGCCTGCTATACAGAAACATCCACTATCTCACTCCTTCTACTAGACAAACCCTTGCCACTACCTACCTTCTCCCCTCCCCTCTCTATTGTATGGTGCACCTATACTAACTAACCTATCTACCTCCATCTCTTACAAAATGGAAAGTTGTTACAATAAAATCTCCATAAAAGCCAAACACTCCTCCCACCATTGCTCTGCCCTCCACTTACTTAACTGGCTAGAACTTCCCATCCATTTCGACTACCTCCAACGTATTACGTCCATAGGCTATTATTTAACCCAACTCTATGCCCTGCTCTCTCCAACATCCTACAACCTTACACCTCTAACAGGTCACTTAGATCTTCCCACCTAAACCTTACCGCAGTCTACAAACCAGTCCGCCCTGCTGGATGTCTCCTCCTGTCCTTCTCCCTAGCCAAAAAATGGAACTCTCTCCCTCCTTCTCTACGTACTATTGACAATATTGACAACTTCAAATTACATCTTCATTCCTACTTTTTCTTTAACTGGAAATGCAATTGCACTTTACCCACCTAGCTTTCTTCTCTCTACACTCTAAATCATATTTTCCCTACTTCCCCCTTCCCTACTACTTAACTCCTCCAGAAATTACTCAATCTTCAATATTATCTCACACACATTTTGTATATATATATATATATATAAATATATATATATATATATATATATATATATATACATAGTTTGCTCCCCTGTTCTCCTTTCCCTATCATTTGTACCTGTTCTGCCATAACTACCCAAACAAGACACATTTGCTATATAACTATTAGAAAATTTTTCCTGTCAACACATGACTTATATGCAAAGTTACCAATGTACCAGTTCATGTCTTTGATTTTTAATGTATCTGCACCCTCAATATTAACTGTAACTTGCTTACCTTATGTATTTGGATCTTGAAGAGTACTTTAATCTGAATATCTAATGTTTAATATGTAATGTGGAGCTTTACCAACATACCAGTTAATGTCTCAATCATGAACTGTAACTTTAATCTGAAATTTTAATGTCTGCTATGTAATGAGGACCTTTACCAATTTACCAGTTCATGTCTCTGATTTATAATGTATCTACATCCTCTATATTAACTGTATTTTGCTTATCTTATGTATCTGCATCCTGAATTGTTACTTTAATCTGAAAATCTAATTTCTATTATGTAATGTTGGAGCTTTTCTCCCCAGGCCTCCACTGAAAATGGGCTCCTGAGCACAGTGGACCCCCCCCACCCCACCGGTCATCAAACTGAAATAAATAAATAAATAAATATATATATATATATATATATATATATATATATATATATATATATATATGTGTGTGTGTGTGTGCATGTACATAACATGTAGTGCAGTAGTGCAGTCAGACCTCAGAACCATCCCTCTCAGCCTTTTAGTGCAAGACACTGGTATAAAGGCTGTAAAAGGGGGTGGGGGGAATGGGCCACATATAAGGGCATATTTCAACTATCACTGTTAGAAATGAAGACATTTTCTACAGCAACAGGGTGCGTTTCAGCAGACAATTACAGAAAGATATGAGGATAGAAACTGAAATGTCATGTCATTATTTACTGATATAAATCCTTGGATCATCACAGTGATTTACCAGATAAATACAAATAAATTGTGGAACAGATCAAAAGTATAGGCCAAGCATCTGGACATTCTGTGAAAATCCTGGCAGTGGAAAGGTATGCTCAGAATCCCTTAATGCAATGAATCTGGACTAAGCCTGACAAAGTAGGGGGGCAAAGGCATGAAAATAGGGACATATCCAAAATATGTGAGTAGATAAGCCGAGAAAGCTGATGTAGTAATACTGTATGGACTAACATATATTGACTGAAATATCACAAGTCTGGGACTCAGTTGCTTCTAATTAGTTAGTGACCTCAATCCCAACATCTTCCCACTAATGTGTCAGGAATACATAATAGTTATGGGGACCAGACCAATGATATGAGCCAGACAAATGGACATACTATGAATCTGTGGACATAACATAACAGTAGGGAAACTACACTCAGCTAACAAGCAACATCCAAACTACAATCAGACTGTTATAACAGTACCCTTATCGACCTCTGGGGCTGTACACATGCATTTGTAAATATAACAGGCACTGCAGGGATGTAACACTAGTGGAAAACATATGCTTGTGTGAAAGTGCATACCCAAATCCAATTGCACCATAGTCACTGTGACATACCAGAAAGCAAACTGAACACTACAGTATAATGACTGTGTGAGCAACAATATCCTGTTTGCCACTCACACATTACCCCTACATATACTGCCCCAAGTCCAAGTGTAGTGGGAATCTTGAGGTGTTACCAGACATGTCATGGGTCTGCCCGTACAAGCATATACAGGTGATAGGGAACCAGAAACCAGAGCAGCATGCACAGTCAGATAGAAAAAGCCCATGACACTCACATGTACCCCCCTACACAGTTCAAATAATATGTACACACTACACTGCTACACAGTCCTGACAGTCTGTTAACAATAGCCAGACATACAGAGATGTCTTAAATATACAGTTTCCCACAGAATGTATAGGCACAGGACTCATATCTATGGTCACTTCCTTGTTACATGTCTGGGGGTCTATGATATTACTTGGATGGTAGCATGAATGAAGGCAATAAATAATGATACTCCATACTTCTGAACCTCTTAGTGCATGACATCTGGACAAAGCCTGACATAATAGGGGGACAGAGGCTCAAACACAGGGGTATATTGGACATATTGCTGTTATAAATTTAGATGGTTGCTGGGGTTACTGGGTTAGTTGTCATGTTTTTTTCTGAGAGATATGAAGTCAGTAACACCAATGGATGTTAGCATGTATTGACTGCATTCCCGAGAGTATCCTACTGATTAGCCAAGGACAACAACTGTCTGGGGAACAGACCAAACATATGAGCCACGGATCTGGACAGTTTCTAGGCCTCCAGATAGTGTAGAGGTGTGACCACAGTCATGTAACAGAATGAAAATCCCCTGAAAGCTGCCAAACATGTCACCCAGCACCTTATGAAGCACAGTATGACCAACACAACACTCCCCCACATCAGCTTTCGGCAATTATCCATGCATATTCAAATATAGCATGCACTACAGGGATGGAACTGTAGTGAAAAGCAGATAGTGGTGCAAAAATGTCCACCAAAAAACATTTGCACCACAGTCACAGCAACATACCAGTACCCAAAATGAACTCCAGAGTACGACTCTGAGCAAACATATCCTGATTGCCAGTCACACAGTACACTGACATATAATGGCCAAAATCACAGTGTACTGGGATTCCTGAGGTGTTACAGGACATTTCACAGTCTGCCCTTACAAGCATACAGACCTGATGGACCGCCAGCAGCTGTAGCAGCATGCACAGTCAGATAGGTATTACCCAGCCCAACAAACATCTACACACACAACACTGTTACACAATCTTGGCAGTCTGTTCACAATGGGCAGACATACATAACTGTCATGTGTACAGATTTCCGCAGAATTTCCTGGATGTGGAACCATAATCCTGGCCACTGCTGCATACCATGGCCAGGAGTCTGCTAGGTCACTGGGATGATAACTGGAGTGCAGTCAGTAATTAATGATATACCATACCTCTGCAACTCATAGTGCAGGACATCTGGACACTGCATGGTGTACTTGGGGGACAGGGGGCCGGAAAGAGGGACATATCACACATAATGGTATTACAAACTGAAACAGTAGCTGGTGTTACATGTGTTGTTGTAACATAACATCCCTGAAGGAAATGATGTCTGGAACACCAATGGATGTCAGTAGTTAGTGACTACAATCCTCACATTATCCTACTGAGCCCACAAAAACAGACGTTGTTTGAGGAACCGACCAACCATAACAGGCAAACCTCTGGCCACTCTGTGGACAACATACCAGTTGAGAGGTATATCAGAGGCATATAACTGTCAGATGTCAAGTCACTCACTAAATGCATGTCCAGATGAACCCTGTCAATCTAGAAACCCTCCATGTGTATAACAGCAGTAATGACATAGAATCTGTACCTAATTCTGGAGCTTTGTCCCCATTTTGTTGGACTGTCTCCACATGTCCTGTCCTGTGAGGTATTCCCACCTACTGTCTGTGAAACTGTAGCCCCCACACCTCCATACTGTCCCCTGCACAGGCAAAGAGAAGGTACAAGGCCCACATGAAGGACGTCCCATATGTTGGAACTAGCAGCAGTGTCCAGGCCCACACCACAATACAATGTGGGCACTGACATAGCTGAATGGCTTCAACTTCGGGCGGCACAGTGGTGCAGCGGTTAACGCTGTCACCTCACAGCAAGAGGTTCTCCGGTTCGATTCTCAACTGGGGTGCCTTCTGTGCAGAGTTTGCATGTTCTCCCTGCGTTTGCGTGGGTTTCCTCCAGGTACTCTGGTTTCCTCCCACATTCTAAAGACATGCTTCTGGAGCATTTCTTCCCAGGCCTCCGCTGAAAACAAGATCTGTGGAACCTAGTCGGACTTTCCTGGTCAACAAATGTTAAATAAATAAAAATAAAAAATAAAAAACAATACCTGACAGGACAACTTCAACCCCCTTAAGGTAGGCTGAATGCCTGTGGTGGACAGCAGCAATACACATCTACCATCATATGTGGAAATAATCGCAGGACGGGCCAAGAAGAAACAGATGCCTCATTGGCAGCCATGTCATCTTGTTCTGCACAAGCAAATAAGGTCACAGGTGATGTACTGAGTTAAACTGGATAGATTCACTAAGGCCAATCACTAGGTCTTCCAGACATGTGTCTGCAATTTTAGAAGCAACACACATATCTCTGCTCTGTAGTGGTGGTCAATAACACCACATACGCATATGCCATAGATATAGGCAATTGGCTGCAGACAGGTGAAGTGTAAACTTTACCTGCCTGTACCCCATAGGTACACATCTGCCCCCCTCCCCTCATGATCAGGAAGCAGGTCTGTAATGCCCTCTCAAAGGCAACACACAGAGGTCTGCATAGGCCTGATACCATTCCTGGCTGCATCCTACATCAACAGGTGTGGGCTCCCAGACCCATTCTGCAGTGTAGTCATTCACAGCCTGAGCACTGGTGTCATCCCATCTGTGCACAGGACAGACAGAAAGTTGATAGAAAACAGATTATGCATTAGCATGAATGTTCTGAAGGATACACTTCTGAAACTGAAATGTATACCATTAAGTACCTATAGCAGTCCTCAATGACATGGCCAAAAACCTCAATACTTCCCATTTAATATAATATAATATTAATAAGCAATAGGAGATAAATAAAAATATACAGCTCAAATCCCCAAACCAAGATAGTGAAGTGGTCAGAGTCTCAGCTTTGCATGCAGGCATACACAGTTTGAGTACTTCAACAGGCAATCCAATTTTACATGGTAAAGCAGTGTTAAAAGTACTATTTTCATATTAAAATATGTAGTAAGTTATTTGTGTCACCCAGGGTGGTGTAGCTGGTATAAAAGTGTGAGTGCATATAACATGGGAAACCACCCATGTATACATGTGTCCCATACAGTATAGTTACACCCCTTGCTACTATAATGGAAGCACATTTTGTATTTTATAAGAAATATATAAAACAATATATATAAAAATATAATATAATATAATAATATTATAAGGATATAATACTATAATATTATTATAATAATAAAATATAGTATATATATATATATATATATATATATATATATATATATATATATATATATATATATATATTTATTTTATAAGAATGAACTGGGAGCAATGGCTAGCAATGCTCAGCTATGCTTAGCAGGTTTAACACAGTGGAGACAGTCATCAAAAGGTGGATTGAATATGGGACAACAGTGCTGTTGAAAAGAACCTGACGTCCCCCCAAAACTGATGAAGAGACATGTCCATACCTGGTCAGGGAGACTGCCAGGAGACATACAGCAACACTGAGGAATCTCTTGCAAGTATTGGTGTTGGAGAACAATCGCCAGTATTCTGTATAAGTCTGGCCTATGCGGTAGGATGAGAAAATGAAAGCATTCCCCCACACCAAAAAACATCCAGGGGTGGACATATATTGCAATACACCACATCACGTTTCCCAAAGACATGTGTAACAACGTATTATGGTGAAATGAGACTATGGGTTGACCTAACAGCCACAATAGCAAAAAGTACATGTGGTGCACAAGCACCAACTCTCTTCACCTGAAGACCACCATCCCTGTTGTGAATCATGCTGGTGGCATAGGTCCGCTGTGGGGATGCTGTTCTAAAGCTGGAACTGGGCCTGTAGTCACAGTGGCGGGAATTCTGAACAGTTCAAAATAACACTCACATCTGGGCAAAATCCATCAGGCATCTGCAAGAATGCTGAGGATGGGGAGGTGTGTCAGCCTTCTACATGACAAAGACCCAAAGCATCCATCCAAAGCTACCTAATCATGGCTCCACCTGAACACACTCATGGTTATGGATAGGCCCAGCCAGAGCCTAGACCTAAACCCAATAGAAAAACCCCTGTGTGACCTGACGAGGACTGTGGACATGAGCAGCTCTTGCAATCTGACAGAGTTGGGGGACCTTTGCAAGGAATAGTGGCCAAATAATGCCAAGTAAAGATGTGCCATGCTGATAGACACCTTCCCAGGAAGAGTGAATGCTGTAAGTCAATTACAAAGTGCTTCAACAAAGATTAATTTTAAGGATGTTCACACTTATGCAACCACCATATTGTACAAACTGTAGTCATATTTTACATGTAGCACATTTTTTTATCAGTTAGACTGCACAGGTCATATGTCACATGAAACGTGGGAAATATATTTGAATGCATTATTGCAAACTCATTGTATATATTACAAGAACATAGCATGTTAACAGGGTTGTGTACACTTATCATAGCCACTGTAAGCCTAGAACATTGAGGGTGTAACAGGAATTATGTGACCATACATTTACTGCTAATTTGGAGGTCTGGCACTCAAATGTATGTCATTAATTAGTGACGTCTCTCCTCAGATCATCCCAGTTATGTATCAGATAAACACAGGGGTTATGAGAAACAGAGCTAACATTTGAGCCAGACATTTACACATCCTGCAAGGATTTGTACAGTTGTGAGGTATGTTCTGTAGTACTTGCCACTGTGCTATACAGGTGACAACCAATGATGTGTACATGGGTGCAGTCTGTGCTGGGGATGGACAATCACCTGCTAACACTACCCAGATATATCCCAGAGCTCTATATTGTTAGTTACATGTAGTAAAACTGGCTGCAATGCACGATGTTGAGGGCCATGTGTCATGCATGTCACCATTTGGGTAATGTGAGGTCTGTGTAACAGATTTGTACCACCTCACCTGTAAGTGTGTGTGTGTGTGTGTGTGTGTGTGTGTGTGTGTGTGTGTGTGTGTGTGTGTGTGTGTGTGTGTGTGTGCATGTGTACGTGTGTGCACCAGACAACCTCAAAGTACAGGCATTAATGTACATATGTTGGCTTCTTCTCACAGGTGGCGATGGGGTTCAGGGTTCTTCCCACTCGGAAACTGATGTCATTGTCTCTGCAGACTCTGCCAATGATGATGATAAGAATAGTGAGGCACAGGTGGGGTTGTCAGGGGCTGAATCTGTGCCATTGGTTGGCATCCCACTGTTGTCCATACCATCCCCGCACACAGTGACAATGCCCACACATACCTCATCACCAGTGTCCACAGATGATGGACAGCTGGCAGATGGTGGCATGGAACAGGCTAGTGTGCTGACTATGGCAGGTGTGAGTGTAGACACTGGCCTTAGCGAGAGTGCAGGTGAGGTCCCACACAGGTGGATGGACAGGGGTGCTCAAAGGAGGACTGCTGCTTATCAAGATGCTGTCACAAGTGCCACAGCAGGTATCACTAGATGCATGTTTCAGGTTGTCATGGATGCACAGGCACGTAGTGAATGCCACACCAAATACTCAAGGTGGTGGATGCAACTCTTCCTGATTTATGTTTTGACATACATGACCTTGTTGAGGCCACACATCAAAATACTGAGGTCATGAAAAGATGGTGGGGTGAGACCTTGGCAATCCTTGATCATGGCAGATCTATGCTAGAGGGTGTGGTGGGAGATGGGCTTTGGCCATATGGATGTAGGTCAGCACCAACAATATCTGAGAGTCTGTGGAGCTGTGCATCTTCACTCTCCCATAGTGGCTGTGACACCAGCACTACTGAAGGTGGGTTGCTGTCCACATCACACTGGTGCAGGCCATGAGCATGTGGTTCTGGCAGGTCCCGTCAGGGACACTGATCCAGCAGACAGCAGTCACCATCAAGAAGCAGTACTGCATCTGGCCTTGGGCCTGGTGGTGCCAGTAATACCCCTGGCAGGACCAGTTCCTGTGTTAGTGGCCAGAGATGGTGAACTGGACACCCTGCCATGTACGACCTATAGCTGTCAAACGTACCCCTATGTAGAGCAGCCACATGGCGTGGCTTTGTGCATACATACACACATACATCTGTATCACAGGCAGGTCACCTCCAGACACACACAGCACCTCTGCACAGCCCATCTATTGGATACCCCTCCAAACACACACACACACACACACACACACACACACACATGATATCAACCATATGGCCCAGCCTAGGCCTCTGGCAAACCTACACCACACCCTTTGCATATGATGATACCTGTGCCACATCCCTGTCATACATAACATGCTAATATGAGTCTGATGCACAAGGTGACTATAGTACAGTGTAGCTAAGTAATACTGTGCAAGGTGCTGTCGGCTTGCATTTCTTATGGGTACACATATAGGTGTATGTACCTAATTAGCGAGGATGTAATATTGCTGTTAGTACCACTAACTGAATGTAGTCTGACATGCTGTATTCTGTTTGTGTTTCAGGTGTCTGTGTGTCTGCAGGCTGTGGCCCTGCAGACATTCCCAAGAGGGAGTATGGCAGAGTAGGAATACAATGACTGTGTCATAGGCAAGGTACAGCTTTATATGTACATGTACCAGGTGTGTATGCATGCAACAGTGTGTGAGGTACACTGTTGTCAGAAAGTGTGACATTGCATACATACACCTTGTCACAGACAGTTAGCCTTCAGGCATGTCACCTCAGTGTTGTATAGTACCACAGGCTCATACATATGTAATAGGTTACTGCAGTACTGTCAGCAGGTCCCTCAAGAGCATAGCCATTACATTAACTGCAGCACATACACTCAACCCTGATGCAGTTGGTGAGGGCATGCATGATACTGTGTATGACAGGTTTGTGGTATGTATTCCTGGGTTTACAGGGTGTAACAGGGAGACAAAATGGTATACCCTTTGCTTACACACAGTAAGGACTGACACTGGGAATGTGCATACAGTAACACAAACACAGTTGGCAATAGACAGATTAGTAAACCTACATATCCACTTTGATGTACTGTAGTACTACATACACATGGCATGCCCCACATAGACTATATGCATGGAACATAACACACTACCTCTTACAACACGTAATATTCTGAAAGCCTTCATGGATGGTGAGATAACCCACCAGAAATATCCTCTGGAGTCATACAAGCCTGGACAAGTGATAGGGTAGTAGACATTGTATCAGCATGATGTTTCAGTCAGGTAAGAATCCTGATGCTGGCATGTGTGTCACTACACTCACTGTGGCCGATTTGGCAACAATATCACATACATGGGCATTGTTAATGGACAGAGACCACTTATAGGTTGCAAACATCTGGATATTCCATAGATACTTGTACAGAGGACTGGTATGGCCTGCACAATGGTGCAACATGCTGCATGTGAGGCAAATGTTGTTACCACGCTATATAAAGTAATGCCATTGGGAGGTGGTAAACAGGTGTGAATGGTGCACAAATCAAAATAGTGCCAACCAAACAGGTTATGATCTTCACCCAAACACACTTGCCAGTATTAAGATTAGAACCCATACCTATCTAGTTATTACTACTATAGTGTTACACAGTTATCAGATGCACCACAGAGATTACATGGTAGCACCTAATACCAAGGTATTTATAAGTTGAATGACATCAGCAGGCCTAGTAAAGCAGGGTGATGGGAAGTGTACAGGGTGGTACACAACTCAAAATGGTATAACCCACACAGTATATGATTCTCATACAAATGCAAACACAGTTGTAAGTATTGAGATTAGAGCCCCTACCTATCCAGTTATTACTACTATAGTGTTACACATGTATCAGATGTGCCATGGAGCTTACATGACTTCACCTACTCCAGAGGCACTTCTAAGATGAATGATATCAGCAGGATTAGTAAAGTAGGGTGATGGGAAGTGTACAGGGTGGTACCCAACTCAAAATGATATAACCCACACAGTATATAATTCATACACAGACACACACACACACACACACACACACACACACACACACACACACACACACACACACTTACTTACCAGTATTCAGATTAGAATACATGCCTATCTAGTTATTTGTACTATAGTGTTACACAGTTATGGCACATGCTACAGAGCTTACCAGGCTGACAACTGGCCAAAGGTTTTGATAAGGGGAGGGACTTCAGCAGGACTGATAAAGTAGAGGCGATAAAGGAGAGGCCAATCTGGTGGTCCCCTGCCATTAACACCCTGTGCTACAGAATTAAGAAACTATTGCAGAAAAAGGTGGAGTCCCAAGAGTGGTAAAACTCCCTTATTAGCCTCAACAAAAACTTGAGATCCCTCATGAAATCATCTAAAGCCAGTTATGATGGCAGAATTGCAGCAGACACTGACAACAATCACAAAGCCTTTGACGGTTATATCAAGAACCTCCAAGGGTATACCCAAAAGTGCTCTGAGTTACTGCGCAATGCTACCTCCTATACTGAGCCAACAGATATTGCCAACATTCTTGCCAACACATTCAGTGCCAGCTTTACCCCTCTCCCCACAAGGGAACAATCAGAATGCCAAAAGAATGCCAGGCATCCAGGAATACTGCAGCCCAGGTTACACCTGCATTGTCCACAGGCAAGAATACAGCTTTCATGGGACCTATAAATATCCCTGGCTGTGTTCTACATGAACTGCATAGATACTGGCACCACATCTGTGTGCCCTGTTTAGTCACAGCCTCACCTCTTGCTTTGTCCCTCCAAAATGGCACAATGCTACAGTCATCCAGCTTCATTAAGGGGTAGTGACTACAAACCTTGGGAATTATCAGCCCATTATCCTGATGAATCTGATATGTACAGCTATAGAGCACATTAGCAGGGACCTGATTGACAAAGATATAGGTAATCTCCTAACTCTGGACCCCACACAGTTTGGCTTTGTGAAAAGGAGATCATGCCTGCTCAACATGGTTAACTTCTTTGAATCAGTCACCAGGGCTGTATATGATGGTAAGGCACTGCATACAGCATACATCAATCTGGCAAAGGCTTTTGATACTATTCATCAGTCAGGAATTATTGATGAACCCACCAAACTAGGCATCAACCCCTATATCACTAGGTGGGTTGGAAATTGGCTCAAAGATAGAACACACAGTGTGAAAGTAGTGAACTCCAACTCAGACTGCCAACCTGTCATGAGTGGAGTCCCACAGGGATCACTCCTGGATACTCTCCTGTTCAGCATCTACTTCTCAGGAGTCCAGGCCAACACAAAGGAATTCTGGCTGGCCAAGTTCACAGACAACTGCAAGCTGGGAGCCATCATTAACTCCACAAGTGATGCAGACATCCTACAGAAAGGCCTCACTGAGACCACTGACTGGTGGGGAAACCATGGCCTGAAGCATAACCCCACAAAATGCATCATCATTCCCTTTGTAAAAGTCTCAGTTCCCACTAAGCACCACATAGATGGGAGCCCACTGAACACTGTAGGCATTATAAGAGATCTGGGGACACAGGTTGACAACAACCTCTCCTTCAACCACCACACTGCCACTGTGGTTAGGACGTCATTCTATGTGGCACATCTCATTACCAAGGGGTTTGCATCCAGGAAGAAAGAGATCATCATCTCTAAGTACTCTTCCCTCAATAGACCAGTCATCAAATATGATGGCCCATTTGGCATGTACCTCACTAGACACCTGAAACAGCTGGAGAAGCCACAGAAGTACCTCACAAAGTGGATCCTAGGCATTAAACACATGTCCTACACAGACAGACTCAAACGACTTCAGCTATTCTCTGTCTCATATCACCTACTTAGAGACAATCTCTGCTTGATTTCCAAAGCCATGTCTGACCCAACTACATCTAAAGACATCCCAATCTATCCACACCACATGCTGCAGATACCTTAATCTCATTACCACAATCAACACAACATGCTGGAGGGACAGGTTCCTCACTCAGAGACTGCATATGCTCTGGAATAGACGTCCCAAACATGTCAAGCAAAGTACCTAGCTGACGTTGTTCCAGAGAAATCTTGATGAGTGGATGGATAATAGAAAGTTTACCCCAGGGATCACTCTAGTGGGTCTACTTGATAGAGGCACTTAGAAGTAATGTCAGGTGACACAATGGCAGGGCACTTCTATGGGCTAGGCTTATAAAGGCCCCAGGGCCATTAGCCTAGTACACACCTCTGAACCTATAAGGGGAATGACATCAGTATGACTGATAACATAGGCCTGTGGCTGGGAAACTTGTCAAAATACTTCTTCCTATAAACATACACACATACACACCCACATCTGCTAGTAGAACTGCTGCCTATCTAGTTATTTGTACTATAGTGTTACACAGTTATCCCACGTGCTACAAAGCTTACTGGGTTAACAACTGGTCAAAGGTGCTGATAAGGGGAATGACATCAGCAGGATTAATAAAGTAGGACAGTGAGTAGGAAACCTATCAAAATCCTTCTACCTACAAACATACACACTTATCCACCCACACACACATTTGCTGGATCTGAGAGTAGTATGCCTGCCTATCTAGTTATTTGTATTATACTGTTACATGGTTATCGCACATGCTACAGAGCTTACTGGGCTGACAACTGGCCAAAGGTGCTGTTAAGGGGAATGCCATCAGCAGGACTGATAAAGGAGGGCAGTGTCTGGGAGACTTATCAAAATGCTTCTTCTTATAAACATACACACACACTCATTTGCCAGATCTGAGATTAGAACCCCTGTCTAGCTAGTGATTTGTACTAAAGTATTATGCAGTTATCACATGCGCTACAGAGCTTACTGGGCTGACAACTGACAAAAGGTGCCAATGAGGGGAATGACATTAGCAGGACTGATAAAGTGGGCCACTAGGAAGTGTTGTAGATGGGAATGGCCTAAAACTGTTTCACCTACAAACAAACACTCTCTCATTCACACACACACACACACACACACACACAGACACACACACACACACACACACACACACACACACACACACACACACACACACACACACACACACACACACACACAGTTGCCAGTATTAAGTTTAGAACCCCTACTTATCTAGTTATATTATAGTGTTACACAATTATCATATGCACTACAGAGCTTATAGGGGTGATCATTGTCCAATGGTACTTCTAAGGTGAATGACAGCAGCAGATCTTGTGAAGTAGGGCAATGTGAAGTGTACTGAGTGAGAACAGTCTCCTAATACTTAGACCTACGGACACAAACACACACACACACACACACACACACACACACACACACACACACACACACACACACACACACACACACACACACACACACACACACACACACACACACACACACAGGCAGGTGATGTGATATTATAAACTCAACTTCAGTACTGTTACACAATGGGGTTCACCTTTTATGCTGGCACTTGCAACTGTTTACAACTTGTATGCCACTGTTCACAGCAGGACATCACTGCATGCCATTCAGGGTATCTGTGTGTCTGAGTCACTCTGTCTGTGTCCCCCTGTGTCTCTATCTCTCTATCAGTGTCTGCCTCTCAGTTCCCCACATCTATGTGTGTGTATGCTAGACATACATATATCTGTTGCCCATATACATGTGTGTGTATCTCAAGCAACAGATGTAGATATATCACATATGGGCCACCTACAGCTAGCTGAGGGTAATCCTGTCTGATGTGTGTGTGGGAGGACAGTTGAGGTGTACATAGTTGTCTGTATGCACAGACATATATACAAAATACAGTCATATATTCCAATGTGGGTTCCAACATGACTTGTGAGTCTCTAAATGTAGGAGCATGCCCAGTGTGACCGTCTATAATTAGAGTGGGACTCCATTCCAGAGATAGATGTCTTCCAGTCTAGGGTTTTGTATGCTGCAGCCATACCTCTCAGGAGTACACAGGACTTTCCTCAGGGTACTTGTTTTGTTTAGAAGACATTTTCTGACATATCTGTCATCTGACACTGCAATATATTGTGTCATTACCTAGTGCCAGACATCCTCAGAACATCACAGTGCTTTACCAGAGGAATATTAGTTGTATGATGCATAGACCAATATTATGAGGGCAGCTATGTACATTCTTGCCCAACAAGGCCATTTGTGAGGTGTGGCTACAGCCAGTTTAGTAATGACATGGCTGTGTAAACAGTCCGGAAACCTGGTGATATACTGGCTGGGGATCTTCTGCTTGTGTGGTATCTTTCTAACCTGAGATGTCATATCCTTATGTGGGCATACCTCTGACCTGTACATTTTTTGGCAGGTTGTCCATGTGTTTGGCTAGAGGTTTCATCTGTTCTATGTAAACTTGTGTTTTTATGGCAAGTTAGTTACATAGAATTAAAGGGTGATGTTACAAAATAATGTCAGACATTACTGTTTCAGACTACATAACCTTCAGACAATTCCTGCTACTGCAAACCCCTCACCCTACCAACTTTCTCAGTATGTAAGGGCAATATTTACAACACATGCCTATCATTGTGCCTTTGTTCCACTTTTATGTTTGCCCTTGTCCAGATATCTTGCTGTCAGAGGTTGAGAGTTATGGGTGTGGGTATAGAGTGTATTCAACTGTGCAGGCATGTCCAATATATGTAAAAGAAAATATCATAAAAAGGATTATTGAGAATGAACACTGGCAACAGTACCAAAAAGCACTTATATTCACAAAAGCCTTGGCACCTCAGCTACCCATCCTTCAAGATGTGACTAATATGTGTAGTATATTTGACATAGCACTGTGGCTTCAAGGTATGTCAGTGGCAGAGCACTGGATGTCACTGACATGCATAACAGTTGGCACTGCAGTTATCTGCACATGGGCCTGTCATAGGCAGCACTGTACCTAGGGCACTTTAAGATGCTGCCAGGAGAATGTGCTGACCAGATCCATACAGTATTAACCACACATACACATAGCTCATTGACCCCTGCATATTGTGAACAGACAAAATGTTTTCATGTGTATTAGTACAGCTGTGCCAATGTGTGCTATTGCCCTCCAAAGATACAAGTTACTGCATAGGGGCATATCTGTCAACTGTACACATTTCCACAGACTGTGCTGATATTTGCTTTACATTTTGGTTCCATTTACCATACCATTGTGCCCTGTCTTGGGGACTAGAGGCATATCAGTAAAGAGCACAGGTCAGATTGTAATGGCATACATTTGTTTTTCAGACATTTTACCCTTCATAGCTTTACTGCAACTGCGGGTCCTGCTGTGCTATCACTGTGTGAGTCTGTAGGGGGTTAATTCAACATTGCCACCATTTGTGTGCATTTACCAGACATTTCTCTGTGGTTTTCTACAGCTGACTTGCTTTGTGGGTGTGAGGGGTGGTTTTGGGACCCCCACCCTGATATCCATGCCTGTGACCTATGACCCCCCAGTTAGTTGTCCTCACACATATACTGCAGTGGGATTTGCCACCTTGGGTACTACTGCATAGTGTGTGGAGGCCAGTTTTGGCCAGACATTTCCTGGTGTCCCACATAGCTGTCAGTTGTGTGCTGCTATCCCAGTAGGCTACCCCATTCCCTTGCATGCATGCAGCATTACCATAGATATGCTAGCAAAACATACTAATCCATTAATTTATTGTTAAGAAGACTGACTTACCTTTTGCTTGCGGCAGTTGTGTGGACAGTGCTTGAGGGAAACCTGTGTTAGATGCACACAGCACACTGCCTATACATGGTAAGGTACAGGTAATGTGATGTGTGTGTCATCCATTTTACTGTGTGTGCGAGTCAGTGAGAAGTGTTAGTCACTGGGGTCCCTACAGTGTCAGTGTGTGTACTATGCATTGTCTCTTTGCCAAGGCCTGAGCATACTGGGCATGCCTCCATCTCCCTACAGGAGCAGGCTCAGGGGCCTCCTCCTGTGAGTCTCTCTGTGCCTGTGGGGACCTTGGCAATGGTGGTGGGCTGTGTGGCCCTTCCCCATGCTGGTGCTGCTGCAGCTATTTCTGCAGGATCATATTGTGTAGCATGGTACATACTATGAACATGTGTGCACATGTGGCTGGAGAGTACAGCAAGGCTCCACCAGATATGTCAAGGCAGCAGAACCGTGACTTGAGCATCCCACATGCTCTATAATGATCCTGATTTGTGCGTGTGCCTCATTATGGCATTCTTGTGTGGGTGAGTGTGCATTTCTGATGAGTGCCATCATCCACGACTCCAGTACATAGCCAGCATCCCCCACCAGATGGCCATACGGGATGCCCCCACTGGCAAATGCTTGGTACAACTGTGATGAATGCCAGATGTGGGAGTCATGATAGCTTATAGGGCTACCAGCACACACATTCATGATAATGCCCTGGGCATTGCACACAACCTGGCAGTTGATGGATGAGAAGCCCTTATGGTTGTTGTAGACCCTACTCTGTTCACCGAGTGGTGCTTTGATGTGGATGTGTGTGCAATCTATGGCACCAAGTACCTCTGGGTATTCTGACACACAGTGGAACAGATGCATATTGCTGGTCCTCTCCTCACGGGTGTTGGGAAAGTAAATGTGCTCACTGGCATGTGGTAGCATGGCATCCAGGAACTGGTGGAGTACCCTGGATGCAGATCCCTGTGAGAGCCTCATGATGTCCCCAGTAGGTGTTTGGAAAGCACCTGTAGCTAAAATTCTTAAGGCTACACATACCTTGGTATCCACTGGGATGGGTTCCCCTCTGTTAGTTCTAGTTCTGAATTGAGGCCAGCACAGCTCTGTTATTTACTGAAGTATGCCTCTGTCCACCCTTTAGCATCCTACTATCTCCAGATCACGTAGCCCCTGGTAAGTTACCCTGGGTCTGAATACTCCTCTCCTCCTCCTCCTTGGTCTGAGGTGGTTGTCAGCATTATCCTCCTCTCTGCCCCTCAGTCTCTAGCACATACTGATGGAGCAAAGCAATGGCAGCCACTAACACTTTTCCAGTTAAAATTCTACCACATATGTACACCAATGGTGCAAAGTTTGTGTGAAAAAACAGACTGTAAGGAGTTTCCATACTTTATATTTTATGCTGCAGATGCTGCCTGCATTATTGGATGACTATGATGCATTCCACCTGCCAGCTATGTTATTTGTACTTGATTGCATTAATTCTGCTATTTTCCTTTATTTACCTTCCCATTTCCACCCCTTTTAAGTCCCGAGGCATGCTGCACAAACACAGTGCCCAAATGTAATCAGTCCTGCTATTTCTGTTATTTTTGCTTTTTTAGACCCGGCGTGCACCATGCAAACACGTTTAACTAATGGGAACATGAAGAATATCCCTTCTCTGGGTGAAAACATGCTCCTCAGTTCATGGAATAAGTCAATACAGCTTCAGACACACCCCCTTGCTTAGCTGTGCTTAGCTCTGGACATTAGGTCTGCAATGTGCTTACAACATGCCTCACACATACCCCTTTTCATGTCTGTTGCTCCTCCTAGTTACACCATTGTGCTAGAGCACCTACATGGTTATGTGCAGTTTGGGATTTAGAAGATTTTTGTGATTCAGTAAATTTTCCCTCATTTGCATTCACACTGCCTTAGTCCATAGTTACTGCACTTACAAAGAGCCTTTCCCCTTGACAAACACTGCTGTTTTCATTCTGCTTGCCATAGAGTATAATGGCAAAATGCAGATTTCCCTTAAAATTGAGTTTTTACATTTCTTTTATTTTCGGCACAATCCCATTTGTTTGCCACTGTCCTATGCTTAAACGGCCGGGATCAGCCAAAAAAAAAAATGATTTTTATAAAAAGAAAACAGTTTTCCATGCCAATGGCTATATATCTGGCCATTGGCATGCCTAAACACTATAATACATGCTTTTTGAGAGCTGTCATGCCTCCATTTTGTTATTTGCAGAAATGTGTTTGGTTAGTAACCAAATACATTTCTGCAAATAACACTGTTCTTGCATGGATACCTGGCTGCTTGGTGAATCACTAATTCACCGTATTTGCATGTTTTTCACCAGCAAATGAGGTAATTAGCATTCTGCAGTCATATCCATGCAGGAAAAGTCAGATCAGCTGTTTGCTGGATCGCTCGGCAGCCATATTCCGTGCAGGAACAGCTACACTGTTCCTGCATGGATTTTTCTGCTTAATGAATCCCAGGGAGTGTTAAGTTGGATAAGTTGTAGATGGCCATGTGTAATATTCCACAGATACAATCTACTACTCAGTGAACCTATATAGGATAAAAAGACTTCGCAAATTGTTCAAATTATTGACACACAAGTAAAATTGTAAGTTTTTGATTTTGATTACAAATCTTCATCTGATAGAATTGATCAGACAGACAAAAAGCAAACTTCTTTCAAACAAGAAGTTGGCTTTTGAAACAAGATGTGAAGGAAGAACTTAAGAATATTTGGAGTGGACCAAAGGTCTGGACAATGTATTACAGCTTACTTTCGATAAATTAATATTGACTAGTATTGGTTTCCTGAAAATTGAGCTGACTAGATGTCTTGGACATCGTCTTATGGAAGGTTAAACAATGCAACTGGATGTCCATGGCCAATAATTGTAACATTTATGAAAATCAGTGCTAAACAAAATATTTTAGCTGCTGCTATCAGAAAGAAGAAATTAGAAGAGGAAGAAGTTCACGTATTTATTTTCACATATTTGCCCTACAAAATCATGAAACGATGATCTTTTGCTAACATGAGGCATACATTGTGGCAGAAACATATTAAATCAATCTTGCTATATCCTGCAAAGCTGCAAAAATGGGTAGGAGTCCACCCCCATGATGTTTTCTACTATAGCAGAATCCAGAAATTCATTTTCAGTACTCAGAATACTTTAGCTGCAGTTTTCGCCCAGGACAGTTCTGTATGACCCACCTACTTGGACTATTTTTTTACAGACTTTGGATATTTCTTTTCTTTTTCTTTTTTTTTACTCTTTCCCTTTGTACAAATTTGCATTCTCTGTTTCTCCCATGGGTGCCATGTGTACATACTATTTCTGCCAATTTCATCCCTACAAGAGCTAATTCATATGATTGTATGTCAATACAAATTAAGCTGCTGAACATTAATGTGAATGATGTACATACCTTCTTGAAGTCAAGATGTGTACTGAATTGGACTGAAGAGATATTTTTTTTTATTTCAGGAGACACACATTAATGCAGAGCAATGTGTCAATATATGTAAAAAATGTAACTGGTTTAAAGTTATATACAGCTCTAGATAAACCTTCTGTATATATGAATGCCAAGTACAGAACACATTTATAAATGCATGAGACCTAAACCTCTTAATGTCAGCCCATATCTCACATACTACGAAGCTGCAGAATTAGACAATAAAGTTTACTTCCACCATCAGGAAATGTAGATGTACTGTGCTTGAAAGTGCTTTACCTATGAGTGTGTGTGTGTATACATATCTGTCTATATGTGTGTGTGTGTGTGTGTGTGTGTGTGTGTGTGTGTGTGTGTGTGTGTGTGTGTGTGTGTGTGTATATATATATATCTATATATATATATATATATATATATATATATATATATATGTATGTATATATATATATATATATATATGTATTTATAGTGTGTGTGTATATATATATATATATATATATATATATATAGTGTGTGTATATATATATATATATATATATATATATATATATATATACATAGTGTGTATGGGTGTGTGTATGGCAATTACCTAAATTACCTAACTATCAACAGTACAAATACTGATGCAAAAAATCCTAATGTTCAAAATATCGACAGTCAGAAATACCTAAATGCAACTTATTGACAAAATTGAAGTTAGACCGTGGAAGAGTATATGACCTTTACCCAATGTTGTGTTACCTTGGAGTTGGCATGTATATATACAGCAGGAAGTGTGGTGGGTGCAGGAGGGATCCCCTTGCAAAACCATTGAGTTGGGATGGGGTTAGGTTTTGTCAGTATTTTGTGTTTAGGTATTTTTAACTGTCAATATTTTGTGTTTAGGTAATTCAGGCAATGTCCCTTCATCTACAAACACACACACACACACACACACACACACACACACACACACACACACACACACACACACACATATACATTATATATATAAATATATAGTTTAATAATACTAGTACTTAACCAAACAAAGTAGGTCTGTCTTTGAAATCCCTTGGAAAATTAACAAGGAGTATCATGAGTTTTCAAATATCTTTAAAATATTTGCTTATATATGAAATGCTGCCAAGGAGTAGATAATCTTTGAGGAAAAAAATGTAAGCTTATATACAGTTCTGTTTAAAGTAAATTCAGACCTGAGTCTGAGCAGAATCTTTGTACTTGTTTTAACAGCAATCTGTCTTTATGGAGGACCATAAAAACCTGTACACCACAGATGCATTTTCAAAGTACTTCAAGCAGAAGAAATGGCAAGAACATCCCCTTCATGAGGAGGAGTGAAATTATTTGAAAGCAACATGTTCAGAAGATGGCAATTTGACTGCTCTACCATGGATTTTATTTATTTTACATTTATTAACATAGATAGACCATGGGCGGCCATGGTGGTGCAACGGTTAGCATTGCTACCTCACAGAACGAGGTTCTCGGTTTGATCCTTGGCTGGGGTGCCTTCTGTGCAGAGTCTGCATGTCCTCCCTGTGGTCGCGTGGGTTTCCTCCAGGTGCTCCGGTTTCCTCCTACATCCCAAAGACATGTTGTAGGTGGATTGGATACTCTAAATTGGCCCTAGGCATGAGTGTGTGCATGTGTGTGCCTTCCGTGGAAGGTTGGGCACTGGGCTGGCAACTCGACACCGTAAAACTCTACTGCCAATCATGAGGGGACAGGTGATCCACTGTGTTGACCCCTAACCGGGAAAAGCCGAAAGAAGAAGAAGAAGATTAACATGTATAGACCATCTGAGCAAAAGCCCATTTTCATCAGTGACCCTGGAGAAATGCCTCAAGATGAGATCACAGTATAGTAAAATATTAATAGTTTTGGTATTCAAAATATAGGAATATAGTGCAATTTCAAAAGTAACTTAAAAAGTTTGACAATCAAAATGCAGGTATATAGCACAATTCCAAAATTGAAAAAGTAGTGAGAGAGGAAGAAAAGGATGTGGTTTAAGAATGGTGAGCACCTACACCTGAGAATATGTATTCAATATAACCCCTTCAAAAAGTAGGCACTATATCAGAATCAGCTGTTTTATAGTTTCCTAGGTAAGTACTAGATTAGCTGCACTTGTGGGCTGTTTTAAGCCTAGCAATTTTCCCTTTTTGTACTCAAATAAACCTATTCCATGTGGTTAGAGATAGGTCTTACCCTCCCACAGTTGATAATTATATATCACACCTAATAGGAATAACTGTGATCATAGTATAGATAATTTGAGGGAATCAATGCATGAAATAAAGCATTTAGGAGCTGCTTCTGCCCATTAATAGTATAGGGGCAGTACTGGGGTAAATTTTCTGTTTCCCATCCATAGAGCCAAGATATACTTGCAAATGGACAGGGTTGAACTTTGTTATATGTGGATGGGGAGTCTGTTCTAGAGTAGTGGTGACCTCTGTGAGATATACTTGCCCCTTCAAATGATTCTGTTGATTTTGCAAAAGATGTTTAGATTGCTAGACCTAGTACATCTTATGGTATTTGACTTACTGATATGCAGTAAATTCATCAATATTAGGTCAGAGAAAGCCTTTCTTGCTAGATACAGGTCACCTCTTAGCAGTCTGTAGGATAGGATACTGAGTATAGTTTCAGGGCCTTATATGCTTTTAGTAAGGTATCTCTGTGGGTGTTCCATTTGTTACATGTGTGTGGACAGATACATGTCAAAGGGGGTATTATATTCAATGACTGGCCTAATGAGGGCTGAGTAAGAGGAACAATGACATCCCTAGATCTAGACACAATCCCTTTGTTTATAAGCAATGCAATATAGTAGGACTTTCTTACAATGGACTCATGTTGGTCAAAAGTTAGGTCACTGTGCACATAAGTTCTCAAATCCCAGACAATTGCGTCAACGTTTGGGGGCATATTGTTAGTGTGGTAGTTCCCTGGGATAGATGACTTCTCAAAGGATACAATAATACATTTTCTGGCAATTAGTTTCAGACCATAATTTTGGCACCAGTTGTTTATTTGGGACAAGACTTCCTGTAGGATGGCAAATTCATTTGAGGATTTGGTGAGGTCTCCTAGCTTGCAGTCATCTGCAAACTTAGTCAAAGAGAGACCTTTGCTATTGGCTCTTACTTCAGAAAAGTAGATGCCTAATAGGAGAGGTCCCTGCACATAACTCTTGGGTACTCACTAGTGACTCTTCTCTTTTTGGAGATAACTTTCCCTATTGTGATTTCCTGCATCATCTATGAGTCACTTGAAAATCCAGCAGGTGACACATGGGTGTATTACCAGTCTATTTAGCTTTTCTGTTATGCCTAAGTGTGGAATTGTGTCAAATTATTTAGCCAGGTGAAAGTATGCAGTGTGTACAATTTTGCCTTCATCCATCATTTTGGTGAACTTTTTATCATGCAGGAGTATAGAAAACTAAGATGACAATCATAGTTTAAATACAACATGGGTCAGATTTTGACAGAAAATGGGTATTTAAATATAGATTGCATATCACATCAAAATGGACGTAGACTGTTGGAGTTCTTTGTTGTGGTGGTAAATGTAACTGGTGACCTGTAGCCCAAATGCTAGAGTTCTTAAGTTTGGTGGAATCTGTGACTGATGATCTGTGTACCAAATGTTGGTGCTGTTTAGTTTGGTGGAATATGTGACTTGTGGTTTGTGACACAAATGCTAGAGTTCTTTAGTTTGGTGGAATATGTGACTGATGATCTGTGCACCAAATGTTGGTGCTGTTTAGTTTGGTGGAATATCTGCCTTTTGGTTTGTGGCACAGATGTTTGAGTTCTTTAGTTTGGTGTAATATGTGACTAGTGGACAGCAAACAAATTTTGGAGTTCTGTAGTTTTTTGAAATCTCTAAGTGATAGTTTGTATCTGTGTCACTAAAACTACTAAAACAACCTTGAGAAAATTCAGGTCAAGTAGTGTGTATGCATTCAGGGTTCATAGGTTCATAGGTAGGTACTAGGCTATTGGCCTTAGGGTCTATATAAGCCTAGCCAAAAAGATACCTTGGCTTTAGCCCCCCAAGAAAATTATTTTCCTGTGCCACTGTCGAGCAGAGCCACAGAAGTGATCCCCGGGGTGAATTTCCTATTTCCCATCCAATCATCAAGATTTTTCTTGAAGAGTGCTAATGAGGAGCTTTGTTTGATATAGATTTGTAGTTTGTTCTCGAGTATGGGAAGTCTCTGGGACAGGAATCAATCCCTCCAGCATGTTCTGTTTAATGTGGTGACAAGGTTTAGGTCCCTAGAGCATGTAGCTTGGAGGGATTGGGATTTCTTTAAGTGGAGCTTGTCCAACAGATCTGGGTTTGACATAACTTTGTATGTTAGGCAAAGATCACCTCTGAGTAGGTGATATCCGACAGAGTAAAGCTGGAGATTTTTGAGACGGTCTGCATAGGGCATCTGTTTGAGAGACATGCAGCTTTAAGGGCAAGAAAAAGGCAGCGGTCCTAACTCTCTTCTGCATATGCATATCATATTCTGCATGCTTCTGCAGTGAGGAACCACATTTGGCTCTACCAATATGGAATTATCATAAACATTATGGGATCTTTTCTCTGAGTCCCAGTATAATTCTATATAAAAGAAACAGGTGGAAAATATAAGGAAATCACATTTTTCATGAGTGAAAGACTTTGCATCTAAACAGAATGAAAGTGAAACTAACTCATAACTGTAAAACATCAGACATTTCTGATCTTTGTTAAAGAGAGATATTCCCCACTAGCTGTTGCTATTTATAGACAATCTTCAAGGAAACAGCTTACTCCAACAGTTGTTAAGCCATTCAGTAAAGCTTCTGTTCCATAATCAGCTGTGAAAACCTGTAGGAGGGGGAATCATTTTACTGACTTTTTCAGTGACAAATTATATAGCATCCTTGTTCTCTGGATTACTTTGATTCCATGATTAGACAAGAAAGTTTCAGAATGTCTGATGGGAATGATATGTTGCTCTTCTTTAAAGACACTAATGTGTAAATTGAACAATTCAGTGACACTTAGGTCTTGAACTCTGTTGATGTCCTGTGAGTTCTTCAACTTTCAGTTTTGTAACCATTAGAAACATCTTTATTGGACCAGTCAGACTGTATGGTATTCTGTCTGAAAGATTTTTGACTTGGGTTGCTATGGTCATGTGTGTCAAAATTTGTCAGCCAAATAGGAAATATCAAGTGTTCCTGGTGCTGTTTCCACATTGGAAGCTCAAAAAAACAAACAAACAAACAAACAAACAAACTGCAGTGTATAGAGGAAATATTGCCAAGACTAAGGATGGAATTGCTAATTATTTTAAAACCTTAGATTTGAATATGGCTTTATTTATGAATCTGTACCTGCTGGAGGAAATTTTGGATGTAATCAAGATAATCTAAATACTTTTCTCAAACAAGAAAGTCTTTCATCTGTGCAGATTCAAAAAAACAGATGAAACTTAGTTGTCATAATGTGAACAGCATTTTCAGAAAGAGATCCAGTGCTAGCCTAACACATTTGCAATACAAAGCACTTCATTTGGTGACTTATTTACTAAAATTACTTGCAATGAAGTTTAAACCTGGGGCTACAGTTTAGCATGATGGTTGGGATGTTAATTTTAAGAGGAGTGATAGAAGGGCACACAGATGTGGAGAGTCCACAAAAAATGAGCTTTTTTATTATCCAGTCTTTGAAATCCAATAGATTAATTAAATAAGTCAGTATTTTATGTCATTAATAATTTATTATTATTCATTTCTAGATGAATGCATGGTGCATTATGGACTTAAAAGGGTAAGGAATAATCTTATTGTATTTAATCTTATATTGCAAATCTGTAGAAACTAAAATTTCATTATCCTTGTCTGAATACATGAAAAAAAGAACAGTGAATATAGAAAAGAGAATTCCTATCAGTATTTGTCATTGTATCTACAAGATTAACATCATTAATCCATTATTTAAAAGCGTTAGCTTTAGAAGTAAATTTAACTTTTTTCCAAGTACTCATATCTAAACTGTCTAAAATACAGTTAAAGTCACCTGCTAAAATAAGGCTCTTAGATTTGATAAAATTATTTGCGTACATTCCTTAGCTGCTAAACCTGGTATCCAGTAAATATTTACCAGAGTATATAATCTTTTATTATATTCTAAGACAACTAATATTAACATACACTCTGAATCTAAATAACCAGAGTGTATTTTTGCCATTAATGATTTTTTTCCAAAGAATCTCTATTCCTCTTCTCTTATTTTTAAAGAATGATTATATAATTATTTCATAATCACTATTAGTTAGATAATCTTTATGTTTCCCTATTATCTGTGTTTCTTGTAAGAGAACAATGTTAGAATTAATTTTAAATATCTGAATATAGATCCTCTTTTATTGCCACTTTTAATTCCACTAACATTAAGTGAAACGATCTCATTGCCATTTTTGCAATAAACAACAAACTTGTATTTATTTTTAAGAATTAAAACATGCCAATAAGAATTTCTTTTAATTGTATGCCTCTTATTGATTAAATAAATAAAATAGATTGTTTAAAACATATCATTGCTGAATAATAGTAAACAACAAAAAGAAAATGCATTAATTTATTTATAGATTTTAAAACCCATCTAATTATCCCTTTCATAGATACAAAAAGCTCCATGTCAAGATTAGAAATTACACTGACTAATCCTTGTAATTTGTAGTCTAGAAAAGCCTTTAAATCAACCTTAAGGAAGTGAAGCTTCCATTAATTATAAATAAAATTGCCATAGGTTAATGTTCCTTAAACTGTATGAAAAAATATATCCTTTCGTTTAATTAAGTAAATCATAAATTTATTATAGGAACATAGTTATAAAACAAGTCACTATTTAAAGTAATAATTATAAATTAACAAGAAATTCTTAAAGTATTTATTAATATAATTAAAATGTAGATAAGGGTATTACTAGTCTTGCTAGAGATAATTAAATTGTATATTTAGAATGTTAAGTTGTCAACATATGTAAATTGATATACTTTTGCCCTTTTCCTGTAGGTTTTATTTTTCTTCTTTCTTTCTTAATTTTTGCATTACATGCAGTACATTTTATACAATAGTCCTTTTTAGAACATGTTCTAAACATTTATATAACAATCATTTTTAGATGATATGATTTGATGAACTATTTAATATTAAAGTAACATAAAGCAAACCACTAAATACTTCATCTCTAAATGATGGCTGCTAGGCAGAATTATGGGGTCTTTAATCAACTATTAATAGCAAAGTATGTACTATGTAGAATTCCTCACAGATTCATCTAATCCGGACAAAAATGTTTCTTAAAGTGATGGACAGATGCTTTCTTGCACCAATAAAAATAAATTAGCATCAAGTACAGAATACAGATAAATGGGTGGCCATGGTGGTGCAGCGGTTAGCGTTGTCATCTCACAGCAAGAGGTTCTCTGTTTCGATCCTCGGCTGGGTTGCCTTCTGTGCGGAGTCTGCGTGTCCTCCCTGTGGTCACGTGGGTTTCCTCTGGGTGCTCCGATTTCCTCCTACATCCCAAAGACATGCTGTACGTGGATTGGACAGTCTAAATTGGCCCTGGGCATGAGTGCATGTGTATGCCTTCTGTGGAAGGTTGGGTGCCCGGCTGGCAACTCGATACTGTAAAACTCCACTGCCAATCATGAGCGGACAGGTGATCCACTGTGGCAACCCCTAACTGGGAAAAGCTGAAAGAAGAAGAAGAAGACAGAATACAGATAAATATCAGGCCTTATCAGGTGGAAGAGGACCCATCATTTTGCAAGACTGCTTGCAGTAGTGTTGACCAGAAGGAAAATTAAAATAAAGAAAAAAGTGAGTTTGTCAAGATATGTGGGGTATCTTTAGTGGGTAGAAAATAAAAATAAAAGAGTTCCGTACTGAACAGACCAAAGTACTTTAATGCAAATTTCCAAGAATAAAATGAGCGCTTTCGTCTGCCCTCAGCATTCTGAAGAAGTCTGCAATTCTTTCTAGAACTGAAAGTGATAAAGTGATAACCAGAATATGGTTGAACACACACACACACACACACACACACACACACACACACACACACACACACACACACACACACACACACACACACACACACACACACACACACACACACACACACACACACACACACACACGCATGCACATACATGCACATGAACACATGTATACACATGTAAACACACAGTGACACTTCCAGGGTTTGGAGGATGGCATAATGGTTAAGGTGTTTACCTTACAGATGCAAGCAGCAGGGTTTAATTCTTTAGTGGGAGGATTTGTATCTGTCATCACCTCACAGATACAAATACAGGATTAGATTCTGACATCTGGTCATTTGCTAGGTTTGTAATAGCCTGCAGACTGGTAGCTTAGGATCTAACCATGAACAAACTAATGAATGAGCTAGAAATTCTCAAGAGCATTGTCCATCTAAAAAAATAGCAGTCCAATAAAGCAACAAGACATTAAGTATAGTATAGTATGAACTCTCTATAGGCTAGAAAATTTGAAAGAGAAAAATATTCTGATCTTCTAATAAATTAATTAAACATTTATTTTTTTCTTATTCTTTTTTTAGCACTAAAATGCATTAAAATTGTAAAGTATTTTTTTTTACAAAGATGGAAAAATAAAAAAGATGAAATAACGTTTAAAATAATGTTCCTTAAGAATAAATTACTCAACAATTCTGAAACAGACTAGGTACGGAAATTATGAATAGGAAAATTGTTGAGGAAAACCACAATTTTCAATGAATGTTTTGATCTCAGTACTTAATGCTTATTTGCTTATTATAAGCTTATCAAACAAAAAATGGTTTACTATTTTAGTTTGTTAAAATAAATAAACGTCCATAGTAAATTAAAATAATGAGTGTGGATTTATTGAACTGAACACTTACTATCTAATGTTAAATAGTTCCAAGCATCAAAGATATCTTAGTTCTTGTACCATGTTTAAGGTGATTGTATACGCCACAGAAGGAATTGTCAAAGAAATGTTATGAATAAATTGCTTTACTAAAGCATGATCAAATTTGATGTTGCTCTGTCAAACCTAAAGATACCACAGCTACAGCATATTTTTTTCAAGCTAAAAGCTCCAGTTAATAAATAATAATTCACTTCCTTATCACCATACGGTACAGTCATATTAACATGCTTGCACTAGCATGTACTATATAACGTGATTTTTTTTCTTTACGTTTTGGGAATACAATTGTTCTCTCTAATGCCAATGAAATCTGCATCAGGAGCTCAAAACATGAACTTTCTTTAAGGCACATTATCCAAGGTTATGAGCTGAAGATGCATAATCCATTGGCATTAGAAAGAAAGAAAAAAGTATGATTCCAATTATCTCTTAAGATACATGAAAAAAACATGGCAGATTGTGCTCAAACTGCTCTGATTTTATGACAGACAAGCTTTGTTAAAAAAGTGAAAGAAGTTAGATACTTTCTGTTGTAAGTACAGTAGGTAAAACTCGTTCATGACTTTGCAGCATGCACTTTGAAAAACAGGAACACATTTGCAGTTGTTATGTTCTAATAACAAAATCTAGACCCAACTTGGGTACACATAAAAGGATGTAGAAAATTCTGTAATGAGCTTGCAAACTGAAGTGCACACAAGAGAAACCATAGAATCCCTACTCAAATTGCAGTTTGGCAAATTCTTGTCAAAAGAAGAAAAGCAGGAAATAGAAGAATTTCTTTTAATAAATAAAGTAGTTCTCACAGACATATTTGAGAAACTAAACTGACTTAATATAACATAGATACAATACTGAGAATAAAACCTAGAAAGATGCCATACAGAATACAATGTACACAAAAAAGCTAGTAAAAGACATTTTTTTCAAAAGATGTTCAAGCTACAAGCATATACATATATACCTATTATCCTTGTCAGCCAATAATCTGACTTAGTTGCATACATATATTTTAAAAAGTTTAACAGTAAAAACTCAAACCAAAGAAAAGAAGGGTGTGTAGAGGGAGACGTAAGAACCTGTTCAATTTATTGCTGGATACAGAGATGGACCAGTGAGTAAATAGTAGCAGCTGAAAATGTAGATTGTACAGTGAGGTTTTGCTAGGAGACTTAGGGCAGCAACTAACTGTTCAAGTCAATATTAGTCATACAAAATAATATTGCGATGAGTTATTATAAACCCATCGGGAAAAAAATAATCTAAGACATAATACAACAAAAACGTTTGAGGGATTAAGATTAGAACAACAAGACTGTTGAGTTTCTTGTAACTAGTCCAGCTTCTTCAAATCCAGCTCTAGCTCTATTTTCCTTGTTCTGCTCAAATTGTCATCTTCCCATTATGATTTTTTTTTAATTTAATTCACTTGACTAAAGTTCAGCCAACTCTGGAGTTTCTTCAAGATCAGCTTATCATGAAGTAGAAGGTAATAACTCACTTCCTACCAATGCAGTCACTGGAATTTCAGTGCCTAACTCTTCTCCAAGGAGAAGCAATGCATACAAGTATACTTTAGTGCTAGCTGCTATCTTTCACTTTCTTAAGTTTTCTTATTCCCTTTTGGTAGGAACCTAATGTGTAGAACCCTGTTCCTTTTGCTTAAGGTTTATCTCAATGGAAATATGACTGAAGCACACTGATCAAAGTTATATTGTCTTTTAGTATACACTACTTTATTTTTCATTCCTTTATCTTGCATTCTCTCAATTACAGAGTGATTATACATTACTGTTTGACTTTCTTTTTATTATCTATTTTACATTCTTCCTGAAAAGGGTGCATTAGAGCACATTTTATTTTCGACTTTGCTTTTTCCCATACTTATAGATATGTTCAATTGTTTGAGGTTTATGTCTTCAACTGAAAGAAATGGGTTTAGAACTCTGGACAGGTACCATTTCATCCTTTATAACTCTGCTTAAGAAATATTTCTTATTTGTAACTTTTTTGTCTCAGCTGTTTTAGCTTGGCAGAAAATTTAGAATTCTACTTAAATTGTGCATTTTTCATATGTCCTAATTTCAAATTCCCTAAACTATCCTTTTTTAGTTAACACGCCTTCATTTTTAGTTCTGCTAGTCACTTTTATTCCCTGTTTTACAACACTTTCAGGATGCAATTGCAATTCTTTTTTTCTGCTTTGAAACACTTTCAGATTGCAATGACACTTCCACTCTCTGCTTTGAAACACTCTTTAAGTTGCAATATCATAGTGTTCGGGTCCCTAGGTTCCTCTTCTGTCTGGATACTTAGGAAGTCATAAGGGTATAAAAACTTAGCACTATGCCTTGATCTCTGTTGGATTTATAAACTCTAATCAATGTATCTGGAGGTCATTCTCTTTCCTTTTCCCAAGAAAGGCAACCGTATATTTTCAGGTTTTTTTACTTCTGGATCCTCCACACACTGATGTGGTAGTTTATCAAAATTACTACTTTCTTCTCATTGCTTCCATACATTTTTGTGGGCAGAGTCTTTCCAAATTATCATGTTATGTGTTAAATTCAGTACTACAGCAACTTTATGAACTGCCTTTGCAACCACCGTTTTATTGCTACCTGAAAAATGGAATACTGTAATAGTGCTACTACCCCTACTACATAAGCTATCCATGTGACTTTTTCCCTCATTCAAAACAATGCATGTCTACAGTTGAAATGTTGTGCTTCTTACCAATATTTATTAGAGGTTTAACTACAGGTACAGACTCTGTTATATACATGATTTCCTGTTTCTCTGCATGACAATCTTTCTATTAAGATGACAAATATTTCTGTTTTCTATAGTTGCTTAGTAGGTAAAGGTCACTTACATTTGTCAGTGGCTAATAGTGATACCACTTTTTTTTAGTATGTTAACCCTTATGCTCTAGCTGTAAATTAACTACATGCATTCTGTTTAGTTTTGTTATGAGAAAAAGTCTAGCTATGATACTTCTTAGCATATGTGACTGAGGTAGTACAAGCTCTGGCAAGTAAAACCTTTTTAACCTTATATCATAGTTCTGAGTAGGCTTTCAGTGGTTCCCTAATCAGCTTAGCTAAAATGATCCTGATGCAGTTGTCTCTATGTCATCTTTTCTAGTAGGTGTGCCATCGAATGGTAAAAATATATATTTCTAGGTTCTCCATTGTGATTAACTGTTTTAGAGGTGGATCCACCCTTGGTATAACAATTGATTTGGCCACTGCCAACATCCCTCCAGTTATGGCAGTGATGGTCTGTTTCATTCTGGTCAACAGACTCACACAATATTGCACTCACTGAAGGAAACAAAATCAACCACTACACAGCCCATCCTCCCCCCTTTCTTTGGGGAAACTCATACTCAAATAGGTAACTCATTTATGTTGGTGACAATAGGTACAATCTTAGCTTTTATACAACAAGTGCTAAAAAAAAAAAACAACAAAAACCCCATTTTTAAAGCATTAGATGCTGCAGAGACAGCAGTCATAGGCATAACAAAGTGTGCTAAAAATACAAACAACAAACCACCATTTTAAAGCATTAGATGCTGCAGAGACAGCAGTCATAGAACAGTGAAATATGCTCTACAGTAGAACTTAAAATGCAGGTTCTTACAGTTAATAACAAGCTGACAATGACACTAAAAATACTTTCATGCACTGGGGTTACAGTCTCTTTCATTAAGTCTCTCTCTCTCTTTCTTGCTCTCTGTTTTTCTCTGTCAGTTGTTCAAGACAATTTAAACAGGAATAAAGTTAATTTTCTTTTTAGTGTCTTTCTCCAGTTCATTTCACTGTCTCCCTTCTAGAACAGCTACACTCTGTTCACAAATGGCAAACAAACTTGCTGCATAGGCTTTCCTCAGCCATCATTTGATTCACATTTAGTTGTGTCATTAAAAAAAATACTCTGGCTAATGCATCAAAACTTCTCTCTGCTCCTAAAGAAGTAAGTTATTATGGTAATGAAAGATTCCTACTGAAAGTAACAGCATTTTATTCAGAACAAATTCAATATAACAGTTCTTTGTACACTATTTATATCTACTGGGTCACCTGGACTGAATCATTTGGTGAGATCTGCCCCACTATGTTAGCATCTGTATGAAGGTAAAACAAATTTCAGAGAGGTGTACTCTATTTATCTATCTCTATAGCTATCTATATTACTATTATTATTATTATTATTATTATTATTATTATTATTATTATTATTATTACCATGATTTATAGGATCATAGGAGGTTACTAGGCAATTGGCCCTGATGCCTTTATAAGCCTAGCCAAGGCTTTAGCCCATATTTAAACAAATCAGTACCCAATGTTCCTGTCCAGCAGGGACATGGGTGGAATCCCAGGGGTATATTTTCTGTTTCCATCCAGTTATTCAGGTTGCGCTTAAATATGGGGTAAAGAGGTGCTCTGCTTGATGTGGAGAGGGAGTCTATTCCATATATGGGGTAGTCTCTGGGGCACAAATCTGTCTCACCAACAAGTCTTGTTGATGTCACAGACCAGCTTGAGGCCGCATGTGTGGGTTACTCGAGTGGAGCTTGACTTGCGGATATGCAGCAGTCCCTTCAAGGTGGGGTCTGTGATTGCCTTGTATGTCAGACATAGGTCATATCTGAGGAGTCTGTATGAAACTGAGTAAAGGGATAGGGCTTTTAGCCTATCTGTGTATGGTAGATGTTTGAGGCCCTGGATTCTCCTGGTGTGGAACCTCTGTGGTCTCTCCAGCTGCTGCATGTGCTTTGTGAGGAACATGCTGAAAGGGGCATTGTACTCAATAATGGGCCTTATAAGGAAAGAATGCAGGGATGTTATGGCCTTCTTGCCCCTGGATAAGACACTTTTATGAGGTGGGCCATGTAGAAGGTTTTCTATCCATTTGAAGCAACATGGTGGTCAAAAGTCAGGTTGCTATCAACCTGGGTGCCCAAATCCCCCATGACTGATTGTGTGTGTAGGACGTTGGTATTAATGTGACAATTTGTAAGGAAGTCACTCTCCCCAAAGGGGATGATGATGATGCATTTTTTGGTATTCAGCTTGAGGTCATGTTTCTGGCACCAGTCATTTGTCTGAGTGAGACCCTCTTGGAGGATGCATCACTAGGGGGATTGATGACAGCACCCAGCTTGCAGTCATCTGCAAACTTGGTCAGCCATAGCCCACTGGTTTTGGCCTGCACCTCAGAAAAGTATATCCCAAATAACAGAGGTCCCAAGATTATTATTATTACTACTGAAATTTGTTTACTATGAAAGTCTGACTGGGCACAGCTGCCTTTTTTCAGCAGATGCCCATAGAGAAAAACTTCAAGGTAACAAATTTAATGCAATCAAAATTTATAATAACATAATGCTATTTTAGTGAATAAAAAGCACAGTAGTAAGGATAATTACATTTGTATTGATATTTACAAACATTAATATATAAGCATTGTATTGAGAATTTACAGATAGAAGAGTGATGCATAAGATAGGCAGGAGTAATTAAGAAATGCATTACAGTGAGGTATTAGAGGGGATCAGTAAGTTTATGTATTAACAGAGAAGTAGCAATATAATGGTAATTTGCTTGTGCTAATTAGAAGTAGCTATAGTAGTATAAGTACTTCAATAAAGTGAAGTATTAGAAAGGGATACGCAGGTTAAATGATTTAGTGCATTAAAGGGAGGTATAAGAAGTTAATGAAGGATGTTAGTAGAAGCTGTGTCCCAGATAAGGAGCAGGGATAAAGCCAGGTGGCAGAGTAAAAATCTTTTAGTAATGGCTTGAAAAGATGAAGGTATGATATAGACCTGATTGATATAGGAATTTTATTCTAAGTTCTGTCTACATTATTGGTAGATAGATAGACAGAGAGATAGATAGATAGATAGATAGATAGATAGATAGATAGATAGATAGATGGGCTTTGATCAACAGTCTCATTTGACGGTATCCAAAACACATACTACAATTCATCAAAAATGTTAATGTTGACGTGCTAGAATGCATGCTCTTAAAAAAAATGTCTATGCATGCAAAACTGAAAACAAATAAAAAAATGTAAAAAATATCTTTTGGTCAGGGGCAAGACCCCTTGCACCCTCCATGTGTGTGTGTGGGGGGGTCATCCTGCAGAGTAAATATATTAACTTTGAGATTGCACAAAACTGGGGAAAAGGAATATTCCCAAACCCCAAGAATTGTGAAATCTACCACACCTGTCAACCATCTGTTTAGTCAACCCAAAGTAGCTGTTGGCCAATCATACTGACCAAGGCAACTGCAGCCAAATATATCCAACTAAATTTTTTATACATATATATATATATATATATATATATATATATATAGGTGTACTGAATATGAACAAAACAGCCGAACATCGATGTTCAAAATGCGAACAACAAAACATCAGAAACATGAATGGCAGCACACTACCAAGCACACACTAAGCAATAACTTTGCACATACAAACATCTTAAATTAAAAAAAATAGCAAAAAGCTTAGTTTTTCTTTTTATAGTAGCTAAGCCACACTGCAAACCTACACCCCCTATTAATTACATAAACTAACTCTGATACCCCACACTATATGGGAAAGAGCATATTAGCCAACCCCAAGAATCATGCAGTCTCAACTACCTCTTGACCATCTGGTTAGTCGACCAGCTAAGCAGATGTCAACCAACTATAATATACATATATGTGTGTGTGTGTGTGTGTGTGTGTGTGTGTGTGTGTGTATATATATATATATATATATATATATATATATATATATATATATATATATAGATTCACTTCTAATGCTTGAAATACTGAAATATCAGATTTCAGTGTCTCAAGACCAGAAGAATGAAACTCCACAACAACAAAAACCCAAAATACCGATATGCAAAACAGCGAACCCTCCACCAACATAAAACTACACAGACCAAAATACAATAAACAACAAAACACACTACTCTACATTTAAGCAGAAGGGCAATCCCCCCCTGCACTCCCCAAGTGGGGGAGCAGCTCCCCCTCACTCACACCCCACTTACTTATATATACCAATTTCGAAGTCGCACAAACACAAAAAGAACAACACTCCTACCTCTATGAGCCCTATACTACCATTACACACACACACACACACACACACACACACACACACACACACACACACACACACACACACACACACACACACACACACACACACACCACTCATGTAAAATAATCACCACACTCAAAACCTATACACACACACACACGCCTCACCCACCTACCCTAAACTGCACCTACAACATTCAAACATATAACAAAAACACATCCCTACCCTAAATCCTTAACTACTACATACTTACCTACATCTCCAAACATAACTGTACACTGACCACCATCTTCAACACACACACACTACTACATATTAAACACACAGCACACTATACACACACCGGGAAATACTTGTCAGATATTCGACATTCTGAAATTCGACAAAGTGCAGTTTCGACAAACTGCACTTTCGTTCTTCTGGTCTTGAGATACTGAAATTTGATATTTCAATATTTTAAGCATCAGAAGTGAACCTATCCTAGCCACTGGGGATGCACAAGCCAGTGCATTTCTTTGTGCCGGTCCCAAGCCTGGATAAATGGGGAGGGTTGCATCAGGAAGGGCATCAGGCATAAAACCTCTGCCAAAAATTACTGATGTGGAGAACTTTTCATAATTACATACTGGATCGGTCGAGGCCCGGGTTAACAATGACCGCCACCAGTACTGTTAGCCAACAGGGTGCTGGCAGAAATTGGGCTACTGTTGGCTGAAGACGAAGAGGAGGGGGAAGGCATGCCCAAAGGCAGGAAGAGAGGAGGAAGGTTAGGAGTGTAGTACTGAGGGTAGGAACTTTGAATGTTGGCAGTATGACTGGTATAGGGAGAGAGCTAGCTGATATGATGGAGAGAAGGAAGGTTGATATATTGTGCGTGCAAGAGACCAGATGGAAGGGAAGTAAGGCCAAGTGTATAGGAGGTGGGTTCAAATTGTTCTATCATGGTGTGGATGGCAGAAGAAATTGGGTAGGGGTTATCCTAACAGAACAGTATGCCAAGAGTGTTTTGGAGGTAAAGAGAGTGTCTGATAGAGTGATGTTTATGAAGCTTGAAATTGATGGTGTAATGATGAATGTTGTTAGTGCATATGCTCCACAAGTTGGGTGTGTGATGTATGAGAAAGAAAATTTTGGAGTGAGTTGGATGAAGTGGTGGTGAGTGTACCCAAGGGTGAGAGACTAGTGATTGGAGAGGACTTCAATGGGCATGTTGGTGAAATGAACAGAGGGGATGAAGAAGTGCTAGGTAGGTATGGTGTTAAAGAGAGGAATGCAGAAGGTCAGATGATTGTGGATTTTGTGAAAAGGATGGACATGGCTGTAGTGAATACGTATTTTAAGAAGAGGGAGGAGCATTGAGTGACGTACAAGAGTGGAGAAAGATGCACACAGGTGGATTATATCCTATGTAGGAGGGCCAGTCTGAAGGAGATTGGAGACTGTAAAGTGGTGACTGGGGAAAGTGTAGTTACGCAGCATAGAATGGTGGTCTGCAGGATGATGTTGGTGATCAAGAAGTGGAGGAGGAGTGTGAAAGCAGTGCCAAGGATTAAATGGTGGAAGTCAAAAAAGGGTGATTGTGAGGTGGAGTTCAGGGAAGAGTTAAGACAGGCACTGGGAGGCAATGAAGAGTTACTGAATAGCTGGGTAACTACAGCAGAGCTAGTAAGGGAGACTGCTAGGAAGGTGCTTGGTGTGACATCTGGACAAAGGAAGGAGGACAAGGAGACATGGTGGTTGAATGAGGAAGTACAGGAGAGTATACAGAGGAAGAGGCTGGTGAAGAAGAAGTGGGATTGTCAAAGAGATGAAGAAAGTAGACAAGAGTATAAGGAGATGAGGCGCATGGCAAAGAGAGAGGTGGCGAAAGCTAAGGATAAGGCGTATGGAGAGTTGTATGAGAGATTGGACACTAAAGAGGGAGAAAAGGACCTGTATCGATTGGCTAGACAGAGGGACAGAGCAGGGAAAGATGTGCAGCAAGTAAGGGTAATAAAGGATAGTGAGAGAAAGGTACTCACAAGAGAGGAGAGTGTGTTGAGTAGACAGAAAGAGTATTTTGAGAGGCTGATGAATGAAGAGAATGAGAGAGAGAGAAGGTTGGATGATGTGGGGATAGTGAATCTGGAAGTGAAAGAGATTAGCAAGGAGGAAGTAAGGACAGCTATGAAGAGGATGAAGAATGGAAAGGCTGTTGGCCCAGATGACATACCATTGGAAGCATGGAGGTGCTTAGGAGAAATGGCAGTGGAATTTTTAACCAGATTGTTTAATGAAATTTTGGAAAGTCAGAGGATGCTTGAGGAGTGGAGAAAAAGTGTTTTGGTACCTATCTTTAAGAATAAGGGTGATGTGCAGAGCTGCAGTAATTACAGAGGGATAACATTGATCAGTCACAGCTTGAAGCTATGGGAAAGAGTAGTGGAAGCTAGGTTAAGAAGGGAGGTGATAATTAGTGATCAGCAGTATGGTTTCATGCCAGGAAAGAGCACTACAGATGCAATATTTGCTCAGAGAGTGTTGTTGGAGAAATACAGAGAAGGTCAGAAGGAGTTGCATTGTGTCTTTGTGGACTTAGAGAAAGCATATGACAGGGTGCCTAGAGAGGAGTTGTGGTATTGTATGAGGAAGTCAGGAGTGGCAGAGAAGTATGTAAGAGTAGTACAGGATATGTACAAGGGTAGTGTGACATTGGTGAGGACTGCGGTGGGAGTGACAGATACGTTTAAGGTGGAGGTGGGATTATGTCAAGGATCAGCTCTGAGCACTTTCTTATTTGCAGTGGTGATGGACAGGTTGACAGATGAGATTAGACAGGAGGCCCCGTGGACTAATATGTTTGCAGATGACATTGTGATATGTAGTGAGAGTAAGGACCAGGTTGAGGAGACCCTGGAGAGGTTGAGATATGCTTTAGAGAGGAGAGGAATGAAGGTCAGCAGGGCTAAAACAGAATATATGTGTGTAAATGAGAGGGAGGGTAGAGGAATGGTGATGATGCAGGGAGTAGCGCTGGTAAAGGTGGATGAGTTTAAGTACTTGGGATCAACAGTTCAGAGTAATGGTGAGTGTGGAAAAGAGGTGAAGAAGAGAGTACAGGCAGGGTGGAATGGGTGGAGAAGAGTGTCAGGAGTGATTTGTGATAGACGGGTACCAATAAGAGTGAAAGGGAAGGTCTACAAGAGGGTAGTGAGACCAGCTATGTTATATGGGTTGGAGACGGTAGCATTGTCGAAAAGGCAGGAGTCAGAGCTGGATGTGGCAGAGTTAAAGATGCTAAGATTTGCACTGGGTGTGACTAGGATGGACAGGATTAGGAATCAGTATATTAGGGGGTCAGCTCAGGTTGGACAGTTTGGAGACAAAGCAAGAGGGGCACGATTGCGTTGGTTTGGACATGTGCTGAGGAGGGCTGCTGGGTATATTGGGAAAAGGACGCTAAGGATGGAGCTGCTAGGTAAGAGGAAAAGAGGAAGGCCTAAGATGAGGTTTATGGATGTGGTGAGAGAGGACATGCAGGCGGTTGGTGTGAAAGAGCATGATGCAGAGGACAGGAAGAAATGGAAACAGATGATCCGCTGTGGTGACCCCTAACGGGAACAGCCAAAAGAAGATATATATATATATATATATATATATATATATATATATATATATATATATATTTATTTATTTATGGTTTACTATCATAATCTCAAAAGCTGCAACATAATCTGTTCATGTGAGTGACTCATAACACTAACAGTGGCAGAGGAAGTAGGTCAGTATGTCAAATGTCATGCCACGTATTTGAATTCAGTTTTGAAGTTATGGGAATCTGAGAGTGTTTTGACTAATAACTGCTTTGCAAATTATATATATTTTTACAAAGGATTTGTCAATGATATATTTTTCACCTGGGGAGGCACACAAGCTGAACTGGAAAGCTTTATTGAGATGTTGCATAGTACGAGCAGTTTTCTGAAATTCTGCTTTAATAGTTCATGTGACCATATTACTTTTCTTGATGTAAAGGTGGACAAGAATGATGTTTACGTACAAGTATATATAAAAAAGAGGTGAAGAGGAATACCCTCATGGATAAAGCTAGCATGCACCCCAGACATGTGAGTAGAAATGTATTAAACGGACAAGTCTATAGAGGTATGAGAATTGACAACAATGATGTTGATCTTGAATGAACTCTTGTTAAATTGAAGAAATAATTTATTGAGAGGGGGTACAGTGTCACTGAGGTTGATCGAGTTATTGCAGAGGCTCTGAAAATGAGAAGAGACAAGGGGAGACCTTATTTTGATAAGAAAATTGTCAATATTAATTACACTAAACATGAAGTAGTCAGCAGTTGTAGGAACAGACCACTTTTTAGTTTTTCAAATGATATAGACATTGTTTGTGACAGCATTAGAAAGCATTGGTCTGTCCAATTGGCTGATTCTGATATTAGGAAAGTTGTTGACATGCAACCTAAGCTCACTTTCTGGAATCATTTGTCTCTTAAAATGTCAGTTGTGTTACAAGAATCACCATAATGGTGTGGTTATGTTATTGGAATGTAGAGATACATATATATGTACTTCTTGTTCCATGTGTAAATTTATCTTTACATGTACTTCTTTTGTGCATTAAGTGAATGGACTTCAGACTACATTTAACTTTTTTGCAAATTGTAGAACTACAAATGTGGTTTACTATGTGCTGTGATTGGCTTGTGATGTATTTTATATTGGCAAAACCAGTTGATTCTTCAAAGATAGAGTATTAGCGCACCAGAATGATATAGTAAAAGGGAAGGCTGCAAATGCTCTAGTAAAGAATGTACTTGATTGTGGGTGGCAACATATGTTTAAGTTTTTTGTATTAGAAGTTATTCCTGTCATTGACAGAGCTGGTGATGTGAAGAATAAGACAGAATGTATAGAGCAGGGATGGATCTTGGTACTGAAAGCTTTTGTTGAACCAGGTCTTTATGAAAAGGTTTCACTAAGCCCGTTTTGAAAGTGCGCTCTTTGAAGCATTAATTTGTGAATCTATTATTTTTATATCATTTTTGTTTTTAGAAAGGGTATATTTTTAGCTGAAGAGGATTCAGAGAATTTTGAATATATGTTTTTTACTGGTACTAGTAGTTATTTTAGTGGATCATGTTAGATTTTTGCTATGGTAGTATGTTATTGAGATTTTAGTGGACCCTATTCTTCATTTGTTGTTTAAGTGGCTTGTTTTTTTTTCAGGAATGTGCTAGGCATTTTTAGCTAAATAGGGTTGAGGTGCTTGCCATACATTCCTGTAGTGAGAGGCCTTTCCTTGTTGCTATAGGATAGGTTTGATGGAGTTTATACTGCCATGTGATTTTTAGAAGTTTGTTTACATTTTTGATATTGAGCACTGGTCCCTAATAGGATTTTTATGTCTATTTTTTTGTTATTTTGAGATTATTAGGCATTGTGCTTTTATGTACATGAGGTGTTCATGCATGCTCATTATGTAAATATGTTTTTTGAGATAGTAGTGTGTTATTTTGTTTTTGTGGATGAATTATATCTGCTTCGTAGTTTCATGTGCATGCTTCAGATTGTACATTTATTTTGATTGTGTGTTAATGAACCAATGAGTTGAATGGGTTTTGGGACTTGCTCTATATCATTGCAATGATTGGACTGGCTTGCCTGTTTTTCACTTGAGGATATATATCTAAACACGCCACTGGTCAGTCGTGATAGACAGATTTTGGTATTTTTTGAATGGGAGGGTTATACATTGGTTGACCTGATCATATATTATGTTTGAGGGGCTTGATCTATACATTGTAATGATTGTTGGAATATTTCATAGTGATTGGACTTGCTTGCTTGCTTTTTCATTTGAGGATGCATATCTAAAGATGCCACTGGTTAGTCATGAAAGGTGGATGCTGGTATTTTTTGATTGGGTGTAATATACTTGTTAACCCAATCATATATTAAGTTTGAGGGGCTTGACTAATACATCGTAAAGGTTGGTGGAGCATTTTGTTCTTTCTGAGGGGCAAGGACCTAACAATGTTTGAGGTCAGCTGTGACAGGTGAATTTTTCTGTTAATTATAATTAACTAGTTTATTTTGATCTTGTATTTTGCTCCATTTGAATTATATAAATTTGATATGTTGAGTTATAATTTTAGACTTCAGATTCCTTTGAGATGTTATACTATATATACTCTGATGCATTGTTTTAATAGTTGAATTAAGTTGATGAATCTGAGCTTAAAGTCTTTGCAATCATGAGGGAATGAAACAATTAGTAGATAGGGTTTAGGGTCTTGTCTTATATCACTGTAGTCATAGGTTGTTTCTGCTCAATTTCCTAATTCAAAGACGTATGCCTTAACATGCCCTACGATAACTCTGATTGGTGGTGATTTACAATTGGAGAGCACTGTAATTATTTGATACAATCATTTTCTAGGTCTGAGGGGCTTGACCCATAAACTGTAAATGCTTGGTTGACCATTTTGTTCTTCCTGAGGGTAAAGATCTTACAACATCTGTGGTTAGAAATGGTAGGCTAATTGTATTTTTCAATGATTGAATGGTACTATTATGAATAATTTGTTTTCTAAGAGGTTTGGTCTGCATTAGTGTCCCTATTAATGCTGAGATTTTTTTGATTTGTGAATGCTATTATTTCTAACACGTGATCCAATTCTTAATCCTGATTGGTTTGTTTTCATTTTAAATGTGTGTTTCATATGTGTTTTAATGGTCTGATGAAGCAATTTTGTTTTACAGAAAAAGCGCTTACCACTTTTGCTAATACATTTTTTGCTTTATTAGTCATGGTAGCCTGGAGTTTTTTTTCTACCTATTAAACTCCAAACACACAAGGAACTTGGGAATCACGACATACATTAAATGATGATGTACAGTATGTAAAACTACTCGTATGTTCAGACTCAATGTTTAAAACAACTTTTATTTGAAAAAAAACACTTGTAAAAACAATAAAATAAGCACTTTTGTTCCTTTATTAAGAAACTTCATCAGATAACCAAGACCACCTTTTAAATTTAACATTCCCATTCATGCTGAACAGCTGATCACCCCTCCCAAAGAAGCCAGTAAGCATACTGCATTTCTGGATGCCCACGCCCCATCATGATGAATTACTAATACAATATATAATTCACAATCTTTAAAAAAAAAAATAAAAGTAAAACATACAATAATTCTTCCTTCCATAATATGCATGTAAATATGATCTTTCCAATGCTTTTAGTTCTAGAAATACTAAGAATAGATGCCTGCTTGTTCAAACCAGCCCAGCACATTTCATTAGGTTTAGCTCACATCTTTCCAATAATAATGACCACACACCCCCTCTCATGCATAAATAAAGCTTCTAATATTACAAACCTAAAATTATGCCCTGGATATTCTAAAGAACTTCTAGCATTTATATCCTTCTTTTGTTTTAAATATTCGTACATATGATTCTTTAGTTTTCTATCATTTTTCGTATATAAAGATAAGTACACAAAGAGCATAAGGCACAATCTATGACCCTTTCTGTTTTACATGAAAATTTACATGCAAAGTAAACTTGGTACTATTACTACTCACCTCTTTACCTCCTATAATGAATTTCCAATATGAACAAAACCCACATTTTTTCTTAAAGCCCTCCACTTGACAGTCCTTTTTTTCGTTCAAAAATATCTTTCAGTTTTTTACAATTTCTATAAACAATAATGGGTTTTCTCCCACAACATTCCTTACTTCCTTGTCATCATTTAAAATCCCCCATTTTTTTATTAAAATGTTTTTAATAAATGGAATATCACTACAAAAAGCTGTGATAAAAGCATTCTTAAAATTCATAGTACTACCATAATTCCCTTGTTTACAGTTACAATCCAATGTTATTTCAATTCTAACTTCCTCACCTTCCACCATTAGTTCTTCTAAGTTTCTGTGTTGCCCATTTGCCGATACCTTACTTGGATAGAAAGAAGTTTCTCTGTTCACCTGTGAGAGAGGGGAGCTTTGAGCAGCCTATCTGACCTATATGTCCCTGGAGGAATGGTTTCAGCCCAGAAGGTAGTAGTTTATTGGCCATTTTGGACTAATTTTGATTGTATCTGCTCTATTTTCTGAAAAAAAACAAAAAAAAAAACAAAAAAAAAACAAAAACAAAAAATATGCTTTTTCACTCCTTTCTGAACTAATATAGTCCAGTTTTCAGGTTATTGCTGAATCCAGGGCTGTGTTACAAGTTTCTGTGTTGCCCATACATACCTAACTTGGATAGAAGGAAGTTTCTCTGTTCACTTATGAGAGAGGGAAGCTTTGAGCAGCCTAGTTGTCCCTGGAGGAGTGGTTTCAGCCCAGAAGTTAGTAGTTTTTCAGCCATTTTGGGCTAATTTCTATCTCTTCCACTTCCATGCTATAAAAACTGCATTTGTGCAGTTTTGTGCACCGGGCAGCACCGTTTAGCTAGAGTCTACTCTTCAATTTTTCCCTTGGAATGAGACAAACCTTCAACTTTAGCACTCAAACCATTCATTTCACAGTCAAGCACTTGCTTAAAACTCATAGCAAGCACTAATTAACCCTAACACTAGACCCCCCCATACTGTCCAGAAGGACAAGGCTCTCTATTCGTCCCCACCAGCCAATCAGAAAAACAGCTTACTCTACCTATTCAGGCATGTCCAAAGGTCAGTTTCTGATGTACTCTCCAGTCCAACTGGTGAATCTGGGCATTTTGAGGCAATGTTACAACTGCCTCATTACACAGACAACCCTCTCCTCCTACCACCAAACACTAATATATGTGAGAGATGCAATTATACAGCAAAATTGGAGGGAAAGCTCTTTCAATCCAAGACTGGAACTGACAGTCAAGAAGAGAAGGGTAATACTTGCAACACACCACCAGTCTCACATAGACCTAATAAACAAAAACCGGCAAATAACACACATGAATACATGAAAACATACTTGGAGGCTCTAAATAAAAATCTGCAAAAGCAACAGAGACCTCCAAAACAGACATCCAAGCAACCTCCACCCCCCAACAAAAACCATGAAACACATACTTCACAAAACCAGTGTGTCACACAATCACAGCCCTTAAGGCAAAACAACATACCCAACACACTAGTAATAGGTGACTCTATAGTCAGGCACACTGACGTCCCACTCACTTGGCTGAACATGGAGAAGGTTACTGTTAGCTGCCTGTCAGGTGCCAGAAGCCACCACATAACACAAGCAATCATGTCACTCCAGAACAAGTACAAATATGACTCTGTCATTGCCCATGTTGGTGTGAATGACCTGAGCCGTACCTCCCTGGACTACATGAAAAGAAACCTGGAGGAGCTCTCTCATCATGTAGCCCAGGCCGGTATGACCCTGACCCTGAGTAGCATCCTGCCCTCACCAAGAATGATACCATGGTATAGAGAAAATATTATCAGTTTCAACAATTGGCTAAGCTTCTGGTGTCATCCAAAGGGGAACCAGTGTCTGTCAGCCTGGGATGACATGCTCGATAAGCCACGCTGCTTCACTAGGGACGGCTTGCACCTGTCAACCTTAGGCTTTCGAATACTGGCCAAGGCTCTTGCCACTCCCATAGTGCCTTTTTTAGACAAGGCTCAAAAGACAAACCCACCACCTTAAATAGCACAAGTAACAAAAAACTGCGGGTAATGCTAATCAATGCCAGAAGTCTAAACCTCAAAATGCATGCACTCGAGGCACTCTGCAGTATGGAAAAAATCGATAAATGTGCAATAACAGAAAACTGGTTTAAGGTTCCAGAGAGCACCCCAGCACTACCAGGCTACAACTCATACCATAGATTTCAGCCACAAAATCCAGACCAAAATACAAAAGGCAGGAGAGTATCCATATTCATCAAGGATACCCACACTTCCAGGTTAGTGGCACAGCATGATGCTTCAGAGATCATCCACGTGCAACTAACAACAGGCAAAACTACTATTCAAGTTATAGCTAGCTGCAGATCACCCACCATGTCCCAGGACCCCCACTCCCCATTCCTGGAAACACTGGGAAACATAAAGGTCCTAACAAACACCCTGATACTGGGTGATTTCAATTACTCAAACATTAACTGGGAGAACTACTGAAGTACAAACTCCCTTGCCCAACATTTCCTACAATTTAAAAACTCAAACGCCCTGGATCAACTGGTCAACACCCCCACCAGAGGTGACAACATATTGGACCTGGTCATCATCAACATGGCCGACCAGTGTTCCACACCGGAGGACAACCTCTCGCTGGTCAGATCTGACCATAAACTAATCACTGGATATCCACATTCTGCCACCACCCCTGGTCAAAGAAACTACAGTGAAAAACTTTTCAAAAGTAAACTTCACATTACTTAAGACCGAGGTGGGAAGTTTCAAAGCTGCCATGCTAATGGATAACGCTGTCCAAGCTGCAAAATGCTTTACTAATGCACTATATGGGCACCTACAATATTGCATGGATCGTGCTTTCCCAGAAAAAAACAAGACTCACTCCTCCAAGAAAAGGAAACCAGTATGATGGACCCCTGCCATAAACAAGCTATACAATAGAAGGAGGAAACTAGTACAGAAAAAAAGTAAAATCCCAAGAAGGGAAGACATCCCTGATCAGTATCAGCAAGAAACTACATTCCCTCATAAAATCCTCCAAGGCTAACTTCAAAAGAAAAATTGCCATGGACTCCAAAGATAACCAGAAGGCATTCTTTAGCTATGTCAAGAATCTAACTGGCAATTCTCAGATCTGCTCAGAGTTAGTGCAGAATGGCACAAAATACACTGAACCGACCGATATAGCCAACATCCTGGCAGACAGGTTCAGTGCAAACTTCACTCCTCTTTCACCCCCAAAAGGGCCCATAACTGTACCAGAAGAATGTAGTGCCCCTGAAATCACAGACAAGTTAAAACAGCCCTCTTCAAAGCCAAAAACACAGCATCAATGGGACCCAATGGTGTCCCAGGCTGCATCCTACTTGAGCTCAAAGATGAACTAACCCCTCCTCTAAACACACTGTTTAAACTCAGCCTCTCTACAGGCTATGTGCCCACATAGTGGCACACAGCAATGGTTATTCTGCTCCACAAAGGTGGAGCCACAACGGACCCCAGGAACGATCGCCCTATAAGCCTGACTAGCTTGGTCTGCAAAACTGTGGAGTGCATCATTATGGATCTCATTAACAGAGACATTGGGAATCTCCAAACACTGGACCCTACCCAGTTCAGCTTTGTTAAGTGCCTCCTTAACCTGGTGGACTTTTTTGAGACAGTTACCAAGGCTATAGACAAGAGAAAGGTGGTCCACACAGCCTACCTAGACCTCGCAAAGGCCTTCGACACCTTACCCTGCTCAGGTATTATAGACAAGCTTACCAGCCTAAACATAAACCCCTACATCACGAGATGGGTTGCCAACTGGCTCACGGATAGAACCCACATGGTAAGAGTTGCGTGAGCTAGGTCTCACTCTAAACTGGTAACAAGTGGCAATCTCCAGGGCTCATTCCTAGGACCCCTCCTGTTCAGCATATATGTCTCAGAGGTACAGGCAAGCACAGGAGTACTATGGCTGACCAAGTTTGCAGATGACTGCAAACTAGGGGCCTATAAGTGACTCTCCGGCTGACACAGACGTCCTCCAAAAGGGTCTCACTGAGACAGATATCTGGTGTCAAAACCATGGTCTCAAGCTAAATTCCAAAAAGTGCATAGTCATCTCCTTTGGAAAAAACAAAGTTCCCACAAACTACCACATAGGTGGTAGCCCCCTAAAAATGGAAGATGTAATAAAGGATCTGGGAATCCAAGTTGATAGTAACCTCTCCTTTGATAATCACATTGCCAAAGTGGTTAGAAAAGCCTTCTATGCGGCCCACCTAATCACAAAAGGGTTTGCATCCAGATCAAAAGAGTTCATTGGGCCCATCTACACATCACTCATTAGACCCATCATAGAGTACAATGCCCCATTTGGAATGTACCTTACAAGACACCTGCAACAACTGGAAAGACCACAAAAGTACCTCACCAAGAGGATCACTGGCCTCAAGCAGATGCCCTATGCAGCTCTACTGAAGAAACTCCGGCTGTACTCTGTTGCATACTGCCTACTCAGAGGTGATCTCTGCCTGACATACAAGGCCATGTCCAACCCAGAATTGATAGACATGCTCCACCTAAAGAAAATCATATCCCATCGAGCCACGTGCTCCAGGGATCTGAACCTCACCACAACAATAAATAGGATGTGCTGGAGGGATAGATTCCTGTCCCAAAGACTTCCCATGCCCTGGAACAAGATTCCAATCTACATTAGGCAGAGCTCTTCGCTAATCGTCTTCAAGAGAAACCTTGATGAGTGGATGGGAAACAGAAAGTTTACCCCAGGGATCACTTCAATGTCTCTGCTGGACAGAGGCACAGGGAACTAATCTAGGGGTGCGGCGAAAGCCAATAAATTCCAGCTAGGCTTATAAATGCCTTCAGGCAGCTAGCCTAGTACCTACCTATGAACATCTACCCATAGAATTGAAATATTCACTCAGCTAATCATTTTATTGAGTAATTCAGTTAATTAGCACCTTAATTAAATATTCTTTACTATTGGATAAGATAGGTGAAAAGAATATAAATGTGCTTTATAGTAAGAATGGTGTTTTTCTGATGAAGTTCCACTTAAATAAATGTTTATGAAAGGGCTAATATTTTTTACTGTGTGATCATTTTTGTCAGTTCTTTTTGATCTTGAGCAGTGCCACCAAGTTTTTTTTGTGTTTCAGTCAGTTTTTTTTGGACTGCTTATTTGTGTTATTTTTATTCTAATTGCTTAACTTGGTGAGGATACCATCCCATTTACCTAAGTGGAAATATATTAATATATTTGTTTTGTTTCTATTGTGTTGCATTCATATACCAAAAATTATAATGTGTAATAAGCATGACTAACCACGCCTACTGTACTATTTGAATTACTATTTGTTTTTGCTTTTCTTCATTTGTTTTCAAATTAATTGCATCACTGTTTCCTATGCAACCTGTTACTCTTTTTTTTAAATTCTATGTTACATATAAGTAGGAGCTTTTCTCCCTGGGCATCTGCTGAAAATGGGCCATTTTTCAGGCTCAGTCAGACACTCCCAGTAAACAAATGTAAAATAAATAAATGAAATAAATTCATATATGTTTGTCATGTTCAGATGCATTGACATCTTCACCTTCTTACTGCAGTACAACTTTTATAAGAACCACCATCAGCAGTAAATATACACAGAATTTTACTATATGGATTCTCACTAAAATCCATAATAACATCATCATTAGCATAAACATGTAGCACAACACATCCATATCTTTTAACTTGATTATGTCATTTTCAAGTACTCTGTTTTTGTGACCTCGACATCATTACCCAGGACTTTTCAAAGCAATTATATTTATTGGCTAAGAAAAAAAATATATCACTTTGGTTGAAGTGGAAAAAACAGTGCACGTTGACATTTATGAAATGGTGTTCCCAGTGTGATTTTATTTCATTAAAACTGTATGATTCAGGATTGAAATAATATTGCAAGCTGGTCCTACAAAAGTATCAGTCGATTCAGTTAAGAATGGAGTAACTGTGTATGTGGAAATAGAAAAAAAGAAACTTTAATGGAAATTATTTCTTCAGAGTATAATGAAAAATGTGATTCTGTACAGTACTGTGCCACCCAGACTCCTTTGCTACCAGTAAGTGCACTGCCATAATAGGGTGATATTTACCTGTTCTCTTTTTGCAAAAATTAAGTGGTATCAATAAACATAGACATATTTACTCAAGCAGCAGTGGTGCAAACGTATTATTTAGATGCTATTGTCAAAGTATCTCTGTAGCAGAAAAGACTAATCAGACAAACTAGAGCCTGTGCAATTGTGTGTCTAGATCCATTTAACACTTATTTTTGAATGTACAAGCACCCCCCCCCAGAAAGAAAAAAAACATGGCTGCAGCCGCTTAAAGGAGCAAAAAGTATCCTAAAACCTCCTTTAGATAAAATTGCAAAGAAGCACGTTCCAATACCATCAAAAAGCTTTATTACACCACTACAATTTAGCACTTTCATTTCAAACTGGACCTTCCTCAGAATCTGCTTTCATACACACATTACTTCCTTAAAAAGGCTTTTTCCTTAAAGCATTTTATGTTAGATGCATCAGGTTAAAAATTAAAAATTATAAACAGTACAACCATCTCAGTGTAAACTGGGTCTATATCATATGAGCGAATCGCACAAATTGCGAATGCTCATAATATCGAGCATACCGGACCTCAAACTTCCTATTTTGGGGGCTGTGCCCCACACACACCCCCACTAGATATATATTCCAATCTGAGATTGCACTGCAGTGAGGAAAGGGCAAATATCCCTTCTTCACTGTACTGCGATGTCAGAAAAAGCACTTTGAGGTCTGGTACTTCGATATTATGAGCACTCGCAAATTGTGAGATTCGCTCATATGATATAGACCAGTGTAAATTCATAGACACACTGATTTCATTTTTAACACTGATTATATTGAATCATTTAGACCAGGCAGATTTATTACATTCAACCGCAGTTGCCATTTAAGCTTCTTAACCTAATGTATTTAACATAAATTTTATAATATATGGGTTAAATACTTATTCAAATACTTATTTAAATATTTACAAAAAAAAGCTTTTACATATATTTTTTACTTGTTACTTGGTGCAGTGTTTTTACATATAAGCAGCATATATAACTTTAAGAAAAAGCATTTTTAAAGAAATGACGTGTGCATCAGGGCAGATTCTGAGAAAGTTCTAGTCTAGGAACAAAAGTGATAAATTGTACTGTTGCAATAAAGTTTTTCAGTTGTATTGGAGTATGTTTCCTCACATTTTATCTAAAGGAGGTTTTGGGATACTTTTTGTTTGGCTTTGGTGGTGGTTTCTTGGTTACTAGTTTTTCCAATACCATTTGCTGGATTACCTGTCTGTATATACAAGTATATAATACTTAACATGACTGTCTGGGTAGTTTTATTATATCATTTACAGAGTGTTCATTTTTATAGTTTAATATATGAGACACTAGCTCAGGTTTTAAATTTTAGTTACTCAGAAGGTATACCTAGGACTAGTGCATTACTGCTTTGTTCTGTATCTAGAACTTCTATATGTGTCAGCTTTAGGTTCCCTACTCTGTGGAACTCTTACAGAAATTTTTAGCATATCACATACTCTTAAGACATTCAAAGAATGGCTCAGTGAATTACATAAAATAAATATTTACGTCTGCTGCTCTGTGTCTGATTCAGACCAAGTTGACCAACTACTCATCATTCCTATTTCACTCTCTTTTTAAAAGAAACTGGTTGTTAGACTGATAACACTTTGTGAACACAACCCATTTCTTGAAAAGTTGAATTACCTGTTGATATGCATTTCCATATTTTCCTGTACTTTCTTATCTTTCTTATTTTTGACTTTGTTTATTGCTTTATGTATTTTAGATACATTGCATTTTGATATGTTTTCATCTCACTTATGTATATAATTCATGAATGTTATGCTTTCAAATGGCTAGCACTTGCTAGATTCTGATAGCATTATAGTCTAATGTTGCTGTGTTTTGCTCAAATGCTTGTTTACTCTTGTGTGTTACATCATTTACTCAATGGGGCCATCTAATCAACAGTTAAACAAATAAATAAATACACTTCCTCGTAGACCTAGAAAATAACTCACAAGAACAGTGTTACTGTGGTACTAATTTGGAGGCAAGGTACAGTATCTTCCAAAGGGTGACATCTCATAAACACATAAATGCAAACATTTAAGCTTGCATACATGTCTGCACACACACACACACACACACACACACACACACACACACACACACACACACACACACACACACACACACACTGTGTGAAACTAATCATTATACAATGACCCCCCCCCATTAATATTTAAAAACGTGCATGTTGTAAATCAATTATAGTAATGGAAAAAGGTCCGGTCGTCCGGACTTTTTCCATTACTATAACTCTTTTTTTAAGCAATGGAGAATGCAAGATCTCCATTGCTTCATACTGTCTCGCTATGTTAAACTCGTTTAACATAGCGAGACAGCATTAAAAAAAACAACGGAGATCTTGCTTTCTCTGTTGCTTTTTTCAAAACTGTCTCGCTATGTTAAATGGGTTTAACATAGTGAGACAGCTGTAAAAAAGCAACAGATATTCTCCTTTGCTTTTTTAAAGCTGTCTCGCTATGTTAAACCCATTTAATGTAGCAAAACAGTTTGTAAAAAGCAACAGAGATCTTGCTTTCTCCGTTGCTTTTGCCCACAGCTCTGATGTACTGCGTAAGCATACGCATGCGCAGTACATCAGAACTGCCGCAGAATACCAGACAGCTGTGGAAGGGCAGCAAGGAGATATTTATTATACAATGCTATTATTTAAGAAAAGTAATTATTTTTTTTCTTAAATAATGTCATCGTATAATAGCAATAACCCACTTCTGGGTGTGGGTAATGCTGGATTTACCCATGGTTGGCTTTGTTTGGCCACTCGGGCTTCGCCCTCGTGACCAAAGCACACCATCCGTTGGTAAAGCCAGCATTTCCCACACCCAGGCGTGGGTTGTTGCTATATTAAAGCATTGTTGAATCAGCAACATCATCTAGGAAAGTTTTCCTCTAGTCATTATATTATGCTTTGCTATAGGAATACAAAATAGCTATGAGAGATCTGACAGGAATTTCTGCATCCAGTACACACAATGTGCAATTCAAAAGTAAAACTGAGTCTATGCAAAATAATTTGCAGTTCACCTGACCTGGCTTTATATTATCAATTTCAAGAATTTTCCGTATGAAAGAAATTAACAAGATCTTCTGCCATGCATGGATTCTGACATAATTTGTTTTGAGGGGACAATACAAATAATGAGAGTGTTTCTAATCATGAAAGAAATGAGCTTCTTAAAATGGTTCGCACATTGGAGTCTAAAGCTGAGTATTTTAACTGGCTTCAGTGGCATAAACTAAGTTTCTCAGTGTACATAGAGATAGGTATAGTTTCAAGAGGGCTGAGTGCAACTAAGATGCCCACCTAAGGGAATAACTAACCAGCATTTTTAAAGAGTTGGAAAGAACTAAATTTTAAGACTGAGTGTCAATTATATGAAATTAACGAATGGATTTTTTGTAAGATTGAGAGTGAACTCTTGGCAGAAATTGAGTGTTTGGAGGACCAGATAGTGAATTCTGTTGAGTTTCTCTCAATCTCTAATGAATTTAATAGTATGCTTGAGAAACTGAAGCTTTTTGAAAATAAATTAATATCTGTTAAAAAACATAAGCTGCACCAAGATCTGAATGATTTTAAAATGGGCAACTTATTCCATTGACCCAGAGATGAACAATGTAACATACTCATGTGCACAGCTGACTCCAGTACTTACATACAACATAGTGATAGTGCTGTGCTTTTGACTGGTTGCTCTATGGATAGTGCAGCATTTAGACAGAATGAAAATAACCAGTGAACAAAAGTTGGTGAAGCAGTTGGATACTTAGATCAGTTTATAGTAACAGCTGATGGATCCAGTAGTACTGGTAATGCTGTTCCAACTGTTGGCGATGCTAATGAGATCTCACCTAACAATATACAACGAGCCGAATCATCTATACATCATAGAACTGAAGAGAACAACCAGCAGCATGTTGAGGGTGGTTTGTTAGAACCATCAAGGATTCAGCTACAACTTCCGCTACAGGTATGATAGCAGTTGCAAGGACAGAGCAAAACAAGAAGCAAGAGAAACCTCCTTGGACAAGGAACTAATTAACAAGACCCAGATGGGACTGCTAACTTTCATGCAGGTAGGCCCAACTACGAGAAGCAAAATTATGAAGAAATAAATAAGAAGTAAAGTTATGAAGAAATAATGTAGGGTTTACTGTAGTTAATTTATCTAGTTATTCTTTTAGTAAGTTGTTCTTTTAGTAAAGCTAAGCTTTCATTGTTGGACAAAAGACATAACATTTACTCCATGGATAGAAGGTAATCCTAACGATGCCTTACAGAGCTGTGACTTTTTGTCCATAATTTACATCTAAAATTGTTATTTAAAAATGAGACATCTACTACTGACCACAACTTTAAATGTACCAGAACTTTTATCCCTATTAGTACACCCATTGTTAAAGCATTCTATAATATGTATGAGCAAGAAATTTATTATGTGTTTTTTGAGTGTGATAGTGTTATAACCTTAATCAAGATGAAAGAGAAGCTGTAAGCAATTTATGTATGATGGAAGAGGGATTATTATTAAACAAGCTGACAAAAGTGGGAAAATAGTGATTGTGGACAGTGACACATATACTAGTTGGATGCATGAGATATTATTGTTTTCCAGTATATTTAAGAAGGTAGATAGAAGTTTTTGAATAGTATAATACATAAAGTAAAATCCTATCTTTATGGTTTATTGAAAGATTTTTTATTTCCCCTGAACTTTATAATTATTTGTATACAGCTAATCCTGTTATTCCAGTTATTAATGGGTTGTGTAAGATTCATAAGGATATGACTATACCACCTATGAGACCCATAGTTTCAGGGAATCAGTGGATAACTACAGCTATATCCAAATACCTTGAGAATCAGCTACGTAGTTTATTCGCTTACAGTAAAAGTTATATTAAGGATACAAATAATTTTTTAATGCCTTATATAGTTGGTCTCAAGATAATTTAATGAATGATATTGTGTTGGTCACTATGGATATTAATCAAAAAGTAATTGCAGAACGTTTTAAAGCAAAAACATGCAAAATACTTCAGAATGAAACAAATCACGTGAAATCACAATATCATCACTTTAATGATAAAGCTTTCAGACATAATCCTTCATCAGTATATCATTTCAAGGTAAAAAAAACATTTAAATGCAGAATAAAGAGTCACATGATACCACACAGCAAATAACACTAAAACAATTATTTCAAACACATTTGTTTAAATTTTAAAACCTGTTTGATAGAAGCCACCTTGTTTATGCCAGGAGGATGATCAGTGTTTAAATGCAAAATCCATTCATACTCCTTTAATTCCAATTTATTATTTAAATCACCACCCCTGGCATCCTTCAAAACCACTTCAAGAGCCCTAAATGTAAAGATATGTTACATCTGAAAGCGTTATCATTAAAGTGTTGACGTTGTGATTTCATGTGTTTTGTTTCATTCATTATGGATATTAAGTCATTATTCATGTTATCCCTAATGATTTGGGTATAACATTCATTAGAGAATTCATATGTGCCCATAGTAATTTTGTGACTGAGAAAATTGAAATGTGTTGTTCTATGTTAGATATCGTTTTGAATAACAATACTTTTTGTTCAACAATTAATTTTTCCATCAGATATTGGGAGTAGCAATGGGTACCCCAGTCTCAAACAGTTATGCTAGTCTTGTCTTTTCTAGATGGGAGGAAATATATATATATGGGTCTACCTGAGAACGTCGATAGATGAGAAGACCGACAACAAAATCACTGACTCCAGAAGATCGACAAGTCAGAAGACCGACGGATGAAAACACCGACGCGGAGAACACCGAGATGGGGAAAGGATGTGTAAGTATGTGGTAGTGATGGACGTTAGGGTGCGAGTAAGGTAAGTGTGCGATGTTGACGGTCTGTAGGGATAGGGGTGGGTTAAGTGAGTTAGGGTTAGGGCGCGGGTTAGGTAAGGGTGCAGTAGTGATATTTTTTGGGTTAGGGGCGGGTTAAGTGAGTTAGGGTTAGGCGGTTAGGTGAGTGCTGATAGTGATGGACCTTAGGGTTAGGGTTTCGGTTAGGGTTGTAGATAGTTGTGTATGTAAGGTTTAGTGTTTGTTTGTTAGGAGTTTGGTGTGCTTGTGTTGTGTGTGTGGTTTTTGGACAGGGGATTTGTTTTGTTTGTTGGTTGTTGTTATGATGTGTTGAGTGTATGAGGTGTCGTGTTTGTGAACTGTCGATTATGTGGTGTTGGTGATGTCGTTGTCGGTGTTATGCACTGTCGATGTTGTCAGGTAGATCCATATATATATATATATATATATATATATATATATGTGTGTGTGTGTGTGTGTGTGTGTGTGTGTGTGTGTGTGTGTGTGTGTTTAATAACAATTCTAGTGATGGATATTTAAAAATGAACATTTAGTATTTTATAAATGTTTTGTTGCTGACATATTTCTTATTTGGACTGGCAGCATTGATTCCCTTTAAAAAATTGTTAATGATCTACAGAAGACCACTGATATTCTTGTATTTGAGCTACATTATTCTTATGAAAAAAATATTTTTATTATTGTATACTATTTAGAGATGGATATTTTGATACTATGATACATAGGAAAAATATTCAAACTACCAGATATGTATATTCTAACAGTTTGCATCCCAGATATGTACAGAAAAGTGCAGTTAAAATTTAATTTTTGAGGGCTAGTAGATTAACTATATCAAAGGAGAATTTTTTTTACAAGAAATGGAGACTATGGATGTTGATTTCTATGTTAGAGGATATGATCTTGAGCTGATAAAAAGTAATATGGAATTTATTATCACAAAATGGGAAATACTAGTTAAACCCTACTTTTCAAATGTTAACACCACTAATAAGAGAAAAAGAGGTAATAGGAATTATTTTATAGGATATATTACTAAATTTAAGAGGCATACAACTTTGTTTAGAAAAAAATAATACAAAGGAATTCTGTTATTTTGAATTCTGACCCTGAAGTTAAAATGTTAGTGGGTGATAGGCCACAGTTTATTTTAAAGAAAGAAAAGAACTTCAGATGACATCTTTGTTATAAAGATCAAGCATTTTGCCAAATTAAGGAACTTCCTATTAGTAAGAAAGGTGCAGTTCTATGTCACAATTGTGTTTACTGTTGTTAGATCATTTTAGATAGTGAACATGTACATCCTATTAGTAAACATATCTTTAGACTTAATGTGTGATGTGTCACATTGCGAATGTCATATAACTTGCTAATTGCATGAAATGTGAATGTTTCTATAAACGAAAAATTAATCAAAAGTTTAAGGAAATGATAGGGTCCCATCTGTCAGATATACAAAAGAACATTTATACTAATGCACTAAGTAAACCTATGCAGTTAGGTAATCAGCATAGAGCCAAGTTAAGGGTACTTCAGAAGGTGTGTGCTCAAAAGCAAGGGGGATCTAATTAATAGAACTGAAGTAGCTGAGTATAATGGATTAACTACTTTAGGGTGGATTCACCACCAAGACTAAATACTATGAGTAGTATAAAAGTTATTTTAAAATATAAACAGATTTTTGTATAATTTTACCCTAGGCTATAGTAAACATATGCATACATTTCAATATGTGATATATATATCTAGCTATATCTATAGCTATATATATGTGTATATATATATATATATATATATATATATATATATATATATATATATATATATATATGTATATATATATATATATATATATATATATATATATATATATATATATATATATGCATCTACTTTTGTATCTAAAATTACTACAATTATGAATTGCACATTTTCAAGACCACAGTTTTGAAAGTTTAGCATTTCAAAAGTTCACCTTTACCGAGTGTTTTTTATTCTGAATTTCGTTATCTAACCCATTTTGAAATCTTTCATACGGTTGTTATTCCTTTAAGAGCTTGTATGTTGGACCAGAAAAAAAAAAGGCCAACGCCAAGTATGAAGCCCTGGGAGGTACAGTTCCTCAAGTTATGTGATCTCGGAGTTGGTATATTTAATTTGCAGGGGGGGGGTGGTGAGGCGGGTACAAAGGGGCAAACGAAGGAAAAGAAATATCTGTAGTTTTTTCCATGCCTCGACACTCATGTTTCACCTGTCAGTCACTAAGGCTACAGCTACTTCTGTGCAGATTGCCTGTGAGGTATATTTCTAATACAAAACTGCAGTTTATAGCACAATAACATCTGAAAAACTTAAGGAACTTTTAATAATATCAGGCTATATTTATAATTTGGAGTGAAACATAATGGTTAAACAATACTGGTGCTATTAATAGAAATATTCAGGTAGTGTAATGGCAAGGTTGTTACTTTATCACTGTCAGCAGGAGAGCAAGAATTTAAATCATTCACAGATGATTACATTGGAGATGAATTAAAGGTAGAGAAAACTACGTAAAAGTTATCATTGGTTATTTTTCTTTTGAATCACAGAATTTGCACAATGGAAGTAAGATTTTGGATTTAAGCCACACAGAGTCACATTTTTATTGTTTATACAAGATTTATGGATGAAACAGAACGTCGGCTTACTGAAATTTAATATTTTGAGTTTACGATGATTTCACATTTGGGAATATTAAAGTTTGGTATTCTGATTGTTCGGGTTTATGGTCTTGAGATTGCCCAATTTGTTATAGTAGTAATTCAAGATATAAAAGTAGATCCATCTATACATATATTTTATATGTATATACACATATATATATATATATATATATATATATATATATATATATATATATATATATTTATTTCTTGTATATCAGTTATATTTGCGCACATACATTTTTTACTTTTTTAAGTTGACCATGTGTATCTATATGAGCAACTATGTATCTTTTAAGAGGTTTTTAGAATGTGTCATGTGATGTGTAATTTGGTTGTACTAGGCTGGCTTCTGTATTAAATACTTGCACTAGAAGTAATGGGAATGAATGAATTTATTCACTGGGAAAGAGTCTGTGTGACTTGAAAGTTTTGCTTGTGGTTTTCTGCTGTTGGATTTATATAATGTTACTATTGACTTCCATTTAGCTGCCTGGAGGGATTACTGGTGTTGTTGTCATACATGGATTATGGCAGAATTTGTTTTGAGGGGGTCCATTAATAAGTACATTTTTATTTCGATTTCATTTCATTTTGACTTACAGTGAAAATGCCAATAACTCTGATGTGGAAGAAAACTGGACCTCTTACAAGAAAGAGTTGAATTAAGTAATGAATGAAATTCAAGATTTTGAATTTTAGACGAAAGATCTTAAAATATCTTAAAATAAAACAGAAGATGCTAAGCAAATAGACCCTGTGGCACCTGATACGATTGATAACTATTAACTGGATATGATGTTTTTCCTTAGTTTTTTTTTACATATTACAGGAATGCACTTTTAAGTAACCAAAACACATACTATAATATATTTTTCATTTTTTCCTCTTTTACTTTATTAGACTATTATGTAGTAAGTAAAACAGGCAGACTTGTTGACTAGGTATGTTAAGTTCTTGATGTAAAGAATTACTAATAACTGATTGTTACAGTATATGTAATTTGATATAAATGTGTAGTAAATAAAAAGTGCTTTTGATGTATGTGTGTGTATTTACATTTTCTTTGTTATTTTGCTCTAATTTTGGTTAATAAATTAAATTTATTTAAAGAAAATGTTTGTTAGGATGCCATCAGTCAAGCTTGGTAAAACTGAGAAGTTCAATAATTATTTTAAAAAAGATTTAATATAACTTTTTACCATTGTTCCAACAATAGACTGAAGGAACATTAAACCATTCATCTCTGAGAACTGATAAGATTGTAAAAAGTCTGGATATGAATGTGGTAATAACTGATGTGTAAGAAATTGCAATGTATTTAAAATAACCCTAGAAAATGATTTGTAATGCAGCAATTTTAAGATATCAGCACTGCAGATTTATATAAAAGTAGAGCACTTGAAGACTGTAGCTAATTAAGCATAAGGCTACCTATAAAATAAAATGACAACTGCAATGATTATTGTGACAAAAATATTGGACAGCAACATAGAAGATTTCAAAAATCATGCCTGAAGCACAGCTATGATATGGTATCTTTTATCCAAAACTGTCTTCCTAAAGTTTGTTTGTTATCGTCCATACTTTCAAAAATGAGAGAGCTCACAGAGCACTTTTTGAACAAATGTATATGGATATTACAACTAAGCCTCTATCTATAATAATGAGAAGTATTTCCTTTGCAGATAAGTAATTAATAGTTCAGACTCTTTGGCTGAAAACTCCAAAACATTGTGTAACAATATTGGCAGATTTGATGATTGCTCTACTGACCTTCTTGCTGTGTGATAGCCACGCTAGCGAATAATTAAAACTTTGAAATAAACATCCATTAAATTTATATAGTACTGCCTTAAAAATCAAAGTATTATTATACAGTGGCGTATATTTGGTTAAAAAGGTGTTCTGAGGGCATATACAAAGAAGAGAAAACGTCCTAATGGCAGATAATTAGACTCCTCAAAACATAAAAGAACAAGAAAAGCTTCTTCTTCTTCTAATACTGTATCTGAAGAGGAGTTATCTGTTGCTACTTAAATTAGACTGCTATGATAAAAGGACATATTTTGACATGGTACTTGTTTCAACAGAATTATAAATATCCTTGATGTTTGATGTATACATTATGAAAAGATGAATATGTTTCTCACAGGATGTGACCTTGGCAAAGTGTTTCAGCTAATGTAAGAATAGAAATTCATTGCACAGCTTTTTTACCATTTTAATTCTCTTAGACATCTTTTAGTTGATTAAAATGTTTCAGAATTTATTTGGATATAATGATGACTACATAAAGTCCTGGCAGGCATTTTTAGGTATAATTGCAGTCACATCACTGCTCATTACATTAATCATTTATAAAAATTACACTGTATGTTCTGATTTTGCTTTAGATAAGATATTTTCTAAAACAATTTGTTCACTGTTAAATGAGCTTTCGCTTAAAGAAATACGTTGCAGAGTAGATACGGATTCTGCATTGCATGTTGTTTTTGCACCAAATTTAAATTTAATTAAATTCAATAACCAGTTACACGATGCATTGCTGGACTAATATAAACATACCAGACACAGTAGTATTTCAACATTTATTCTGAAGCTTAAGTTACTTTGTCCCTGAGATAAACTAACTGAAGACTTATGACAGCAATTGTCATTAAAGTCAGCTGGAGCTATCTGCTTTTGATTTCCTGCCCACACAATGAACAATTGATAGTTGTGGTCTAATGCCCATATTTTCAATAATATTTTTGGTCCTCTGATCTCCCATGAGTATTCAACGCTATTCTTCAGATTATGCCTTTTGCTGTCCTTTGTTTTCTGGTATCATGGACACTGGTCCAGGCAAGAGACAGGAATCACTGGCTGAAGGATGGCATACACTAAGGAGAATTTTCTTCTGCTCCTAACCAATGCCCATATTTTTAATAATATTTTTGGTCATCTGATCTCCCATGACTATTCAACGCCATCCTTCAGATTACCCCTTTTGCTGTCCTTTGTTTTCTGGTATCATGGACACTGGTCCAGGCAAGAGACAGGAATCACTGGCTGAAGGATGGCATACACTAAGGAGAAGTTTCTTTTGCTCCTAACCCCTTCTTCTAGTGGCCAGCAGGCATACTTTATTGCTTACTAAACTATATTTCATCATGGTGCAATCATGTCTATACCTGTTTTACCGAGCTAACACTGATCGTCTCCTCTACAGTCTCATGCTACCATTCCCTACCCTCTTGTGTGGTGAGATATCTGTGGTTTGACCTACTATTATTCCTCCTGGATGTGTCCCCTTCCCTTTGGATGGTCAGGCAGGAATTATCCACCTGTACCTTCCCATCCAAGTTCAGATCTAAGTCACTGTAATATACTGATGCTCCTGTGATGCTCAGTGTGATGATAGGAGGTACTGGCAGCACAGTTAGGTGGAATTATGTCAGTAGTTATATGTCATTTGTGAATATCAAACTGATTTATACAAGCTGCTTGTGTTACAAATGTATTAGAACTGTATTTCATGTGTATATCAAACTGATTTGTACAGATGTTGGTGTTGAAAAGGTATTTGTAAAGTGCTTATGCCTGAAATGTATTCACAGTGTGCCCTACTGGAGAGAACAGAAATGTACATGCACTATTGTAACTGCTTGAACGTTAACAGAGGAAACTGAAAGGATAACCTCAGCCCAGCAAACTTTAAAATTTATCTGAAATTTAATCACTCTACAGGCTAGGCCATAAAGATGCTATTTCACAGATTTCAATGCAGCCAGAGGCAAATAGTCTGTACCAGGAATCTTTCTGCAGTGTCTTTGGGGTGAACTAATTACTACTCTGGAAGCATGGAGGTATTAAATTGTTTTATGACTTTCATCTCTTGCCACAGATCTGAGCAAAAGCTCTTGTTTGTGTATTTTTACAGGTAGGTGCTAAATCCAGGCAGCTTCCAGCAATGGGGGTTTGCATGGGAACTAGAAGTCAGATGACCAGAAGTGATGTCATTTTGCAAAAGTAATAGATATTATTTTGAGACGTCTCAGTGGAATTGAGCATTCTGTATTCTGTCTTGGGCCTGACAACAAGAAGGACCATTCATCACATCATCTGCCTTGTTCTGTTAAGTAAATAGGGAATAGCGATTCTCTTAGATTCAGTCAGTAATATAGTGAAGCTTAGTTTAGATACTGTTTTTCTTTATTAGTCTGAGCCTGTCCTTCAGTGTTATTTTAAATATTTCCTGTGATTTAAACTCTGATGTCACTGTGACAATATACTTAGTATTTTCTTTTCTTTTATTTATTATTAAATATATTTGAACTTTTCATTGTGGCTGATCTTTGTAGAGGTATTTAAGTTTTGAGAGTGCTTGCATATTTATTTGGTGACACTGTATGGGCCACTCCTAATAGCCTTGCTCTTGGTCAAACTACCATTTGTATCAGTATTAATATTACACAGTAAAATTGGACACCCTTTGTTAAGGGCCTTAAAGTAGCTGGTGAAGGGTTCTGGTAGCAGTGATAAATACCTTATAGTCTGGGGATAATGGTGCATAGCTATTAAACCTGTGCCAGCCCTTCCCAGGTGTGTGTGTGTGTGTGTGTGTGTGTGTGTGTGTGTGTGTGTGTGTGTGTGTGTGTGTGTGTGTGTGTGTGTGTGTGTGTGTGTGTGTGTGTGTGTGTGTGTGTGTGTGTGTGTGTGTGTGTGTGTGTGTGTGTGTGTGTGTGTGTAAATCAAATATCCAAGAGTGTGTGTATCAGCTACTTGAGCAGTGACACAAAGCACTGGTTGGACAGAAAGAGTGTTGGATGACTTGGCTTGGAACCCTGGCTAAGGACTTAACTCTATAGCTGAGCCAGTGGGAAGTTTTACTAGGGATCTGGAGAAAGTGGGAGAAACCAGCCCTGGACTGGCTGTGTTCCCCATGTGCTCTTAAGGGAAAGTGTGTTTGATTGTGTTTGATGCACAGAGCTGCATTTGAGGATACAGTGTGTGTACCTGTAATTCTCCCAGTGAACGCCCCCCCCCTGGTGCCAGTGGTGAGAGTTGAGGCTTCTTGATTACTGATCCAGAGGTGGAGGGTCATCACATATTGGTTGGTAGTGGTGAGATATCCACATCACATATTGGTTGGCAGTGGTGGGATATCCACATCACATATTGGTGAACAGTGGTGTGGATATTGAACTTCTTTAGCCTGTAAGCAGTTGTCACTAAAGAAGTTGTCTGTACTCTCAAGCAGCTACATGGTGAACACTCAGAGTTTCATATCACAATAGCTTTATTTATTTACTTTTGTTAGCTTACTTTGTCAGAGAGAGCAGGCAAGGATATCAGCAGAGGATTATGGCAAGCTGACAAGGAACCAGTTGGCTGACATGTCCCAAGCCAAAGGACTGGTGCATGCCATCCTAACTAAATGGGAAATGATTGCAGGCTTAATCCCAACTGCAGCACAGACCAGCAGCCAGGAAGACAACCACACTGGCTTTAGGGATTTACAGCTCTCAGAAAATGGACAGTTCAACTTTTCCTTAGAGGACTTAAAAATCCTTCTGGAGTTAGACTTCAACTGGAGGCCATTCACCAAAAAAGAAAAAACAAACTTTTGAAAACACAAGAGCGAAGAACCAGGAGCAAGCACCAAAATACACGAACAAATTTAATAAGCGCTTTCGGGAAAACTTGTATCTTCCCTTCTTCAGACAAGCTATGTTTAGTACGTTTTACATACTTTGTTATATATTTGTTAATATTTTTATGTTTCTGTAATTTTAAGAAACTAACACAAGCTAAGATTAATAGCCTTGTATTTAGAATAATTGTTTCTCAAGGCTTTAGACTGTCAACATGTTATTTTCAGTGTGGGTTATTTTTCATGAATGAGGTCATGGTTAGAACTGCATTGCTGTTTTAAATTTTAATTGCAACTGATTTAATTAACTGATTGATTTTTAAAAAAAGCTTTTATACATCTGTTTTGGTATGTAGTAGCTTGTCTGAAGAAGGGAAGATACAAGTTTTCCCGAAAGCGCTTATTAAATTTGTTCGTGTATTTTGGTGCTTGCTCCTGGTTCTTCGCTCTTGTGTTTTCAACTGGAGGCCAGACATTTGGAACTAGAATCAGCAGAGACACTGTAGTGTTTGGAGGCTAAAGAGAAGGAGAAACAGATGGAACTAGAATCAGCAGAGCGAATACAACATTTTGAGGCTGAAGAAAAAGAGAGACTGAGCTATCTGGAAGCTGAAGAAAATGAGAGGCAGAGGCAATATGAGAGGGAGATGCTGACTCTTTGCCTGGGTCATGGAGTTAAAGGGGAAGGTAATAACAATAACCCAGAAGCAATAAAGGTCAGTGAATTTCTCCATAATTTACAGAGGATGATAATTTTGATAGCTTTATTCATATGTTTGAAAGGGTATGTAAACAGTATAATGTTGGCCAAGGGCTCTGGGTACAGTTCCTGACCCCCTTACTCTATAGTAAAGCTCTAACTGCTGTTTCTAAATCGTCTGATACTGATTGCTTAAATCATAATACAATTAAAAATAGTTTATTGACATGCTTTAAGTTAACACTTGAAGCTTATAGGAAAAGAGTTTTGTGAGCACAGACACAAGGCAAATGAAAGTGTGTATGATTATATTGCTAAGTTAAGCACTTATTTTCATAGCTGGGTGAGTGGGTGTCAGGTCACCACTTTTCAGGGGCGGGAAGACCTTTTGGTGAGGAAACAAGCCTTTAGCACTTTGCCTGAGGACATGAGAATCTGGTTGTCAGATAGGGAATGCAACACCACAGATGAGCTGGGGAAAAATAGGATCCCTACTTAGCAAGCAGGGCATCACTGCACAGGAAAAGGATACCCAGTGCTGCATGTGGATACACTGGAACCCATGGTGGGCAGCCTAAGCTACCTCAACAGAGTCTATCAGTAACAGAGAAAGCCACTAATTCAGGTACAAGGCTGGGATAAGGGGTTAAATTTCTTAAATGTAATCATTGGGACCATGTATCATATAGATGTCCATGGAGGCAAGGTGAGGAACAAAAGTTAGGGGAGCCAGCAAGTGGGAATAACAGAATGCCAGTGGGAAGTTATCTGGGGACAACAAGGGTACCAAACTACCACAACAGGTTATATCCTGTCTTAGTAAATGGGAAACAGGCCACTGCTAAGAGAGACACAGCCTGTGAAGCCTGCAATGGCTAAAGAGGAGCACTACTTGCTTGGGTAGTCTACTCCAGTCAGAGCTTTAGGAGGGACCCCATTCCAAATACCTTTGTCTAGGGTTCACCTTGACAGGGAGGGTGGAAAACAATGCAAGCAAGTACATGTATTTGAGGATATCTCTGCAGGTGTCTTGATAGGGAATGATTTGCATGCAGTTATACGCAGTCATACTTGGATGGCATGTGAGTCTGGTAGCTTGGGGGGGTGACCCAGACAGACCGCATATTTGAAGCCAGGATTACTGAGGTGGCTACATCAGGGAGGGAGCTACCCTGTAGTAGTGAGACTGAAGGTGAGCCACAGCTGCTGGTGGGTACTGATGTTCCCTTGGACAGAGTGACTGCAAAGGCAGAGGAGAGTAGTAGTAGTACCCAGACTGACAGTGAGGCACCACTGTCAGAGGATACCAGACTTCCTGTGGAAGGGGAGCTGGGAAGGCTTACTAAAAGAGAGCTGAGACAGGCTCAGCTCTCAGACTGTACATTACAAGACTTGAAGGATGTAGCTAGGAAATCACCTGATTCTCTAGGAAGGGAGATTCCATATACTGGAACAAAGGATTACTGTATAGAGAATGGACCCCTGAGGGAGGGCTAGAGGGTGAGAGAATGCAGCAGTTGGTAGTGTCCAGACTTTACTATCTGGGACCTCTAGCCATAGCTTATGACACTCCCTTTGCAGGTCATATGGGCATAAAACATGCCAAGAGATGTGTTATGCAAAGCGTATATTGGCCTGGCACTGCAAGGGATGTAACAGGGTACTACAGGACCTGTGAGCAGTGTCAAAAAGTAGGCAAGGAAGGAGACAAGTTCAAAGCTCCTTTGGTGTCTTTGCCTGTCACTGCAGAGCCATTTCAGAGGGTAGCTATGGATATTGTGTGGCCTCTGATTACCCCAAGTTCCACAGGGAAGTATATACTAGTGGCAGTAGATTATGCTACCAGACACACTGAAGCAGTTGCCATCTTGTGCATTGAGGCAGAAAAGGTGGAAAATGCTTTGTCAGAGATTTTAAGCAGGGTAGGTGTCACAAGAGAAATACTGACTGACAGAGGTGCCAATTTCATGTCAGACCTGCTGGCTTGTCTGTGGAAGCACTGTGGGGTGAAGCATCTAAACACCATCTCTACCATCCTCAGACTAATGGTTTTGTGGAGAGGTTAAACTCTACACAAAAGACCATGCTACAAGCATTAGCAGACCAGTTTAAGAGAGAGAGATGGACAAATATTTTCCCCATCTGCTGTTTGCATACAGAGAAGTACTCCAGGAATCCACAGGTTTTTCACCTTTTGAGTTGCTGTATGGGCATCAGGTGAGGGGACCTCTAGATTTGATTCATGATGAGTGCGAAGGTGACTGTGAATCCCACAAGGAGTCTATTGTGGAATATGTCCTAAACCTTAGGACAAGGCTCAGGGAACTCATGAGTTTGACCCAGAAGAATCTGGCATAAGCCCAACAGCAGAAAAAGGTCTGGTATGACAGGAATGCTTGAGATAAAGAGCATGCTGTGGGACAGGAGGTTATGGTTCTCATTCTGTCAGACACAATAAGCTGCAGGCAGCTTGGGAGGGAACCCTTCAAGGTGGTAAGGAAGGTCAGTGATGTTAACAGGGAGGCAAAGGCACAAACTGTACCATGTTAACATAATGAAACCTTACTATGATAGAGAGGCCCTTGTGCTGAGTATTTGCAGTAGGAGACAGGAGGAGTCTGAGGGAGATCTATGGCAACAGGGAGCCAGCCAGTAAAATCCCAAGTTACTATGGTGGAGCCTAGGGTTGCAGGCATATGACATGACAGTGCAGCCCTGTACTGGGGTCAGCAATGCCAAGTCAGATGGAATCTCAAGATAGGGTATGAGGTAATGTACTCCTAGATAGGTTCATTCCTCTCAAGCAACGTTTCTCAAGGGGCACTTGAAAAACTAGCTTGAGTCTTTGAATGGGGGTGTGACAATAGGAGGTACTGCCAGCACAGCTAGCTGGAATTGTGTTAATAATTATATATCATTTATGAATATCAGACTGATTTATACAAGATGCTTATGTTACAAATGTATTTGAAATGTATGTCATGTATATATCAAGCTAATTTGTACTGATGTTTGTGTTGAAAATGTATTTGTAAAGTTCTTGTGTTTGAAATGTAGTCACAGTGTGCCCAACTAGAGAGAACAGAAATGTACTTGCACTATTGTAGCTGTTTAAATGTATATGTTTTAACAGAGAAAACTGGAAGGTTAACCTCAGTCCAGAAAACTTTAAAATATATCTGAAATTAAATCACTTTATGGGCTAGGCCATAAATTTTATTTATTTATTTTATATTTTAAGGATAAAGTCAAAAACGGAGTAAACACCTTCTCACAAAACCGCAAATAAAGTGAAAGGATAAATAGTGTAGAGAAGATGAACAGGGCAGGGACATCCAACACTCACGTAGTAAAGGCAAAAATATATAGTTCACATGTTGATAAACGACTCTTCCAACAATCCACAAGTAATAACAGAAACAGCTTTATTATAAAGTGAGTCTGAAGAAGCCACATAGGTGAAAGCGCTTACTCTTTTATAATAAAGCTGTTTCTGTTATTACTTGTGGATGGTTGGAAGAGTCATTTATCAGGTGAGTCTGAAGAAGCCACATAGGTGAAAGCGCTTACTCTTTTATAATAAAGCTGTTTCTGTTATTACTTGTGGATTGTTGGAAGAGTCGTTTATCAGCGTGTGAACTATATATTTTTGCCTTTACTACGTGAGTGTTGGATGTCCCTGCCCTGTTCATCTTCTCTACACTATTTATCCTTTCATTTATTTTATATTTGTTGACCGGGTTTGTCTGACTGGGCTACAAATGTCCATTTGCAGTGGAGGCCTGAGGAGAAAACTCCAACAGAAAATAGAAATTTTACATATTGAATGCATATAGAAATACGTTAATCAGTACCACAGATTACTGCATTACAGTGCCACACATTACATTTATCAGTACTACACATTATTGCATTACAGTGTCATACATTAAACTGTGGCAAGTGAAATACATATACAAATACATTCATCAGAGGGATACATTCATACTTACATTTTATATACATAATAGTGCAATAGTTACATAGCTGAAATATTTTACTAGTTATGTTTGTACAGTGATGTACTAAGAGGAGAAGATAAAGTAGTGAGTTTGTTTATTGAAGGGAAGGAAGAGAGAAGAGAAGTAGAAAGTTATAGGGGAGTGTTTACGTGGGGTAATTACATTGGCAAGTCCATTTTTCATGAAGATATTTTTGTAGCAGTTTTGAATTGATTAGGATGTTCAAGGGATCTTATATCTAGTGGTAGGCTATTTCAGGCCTTGGAAGGGTTAAAGCTATAGACTAGGTGACCTATTTTGGTCCTTGGTTTGTAGATTTTTAGTAGACCTTGTTCAGAACTGCAGAGTAATCTACTGGGTAGGTAATGAGAAATTAAAGATGAGATAGCTGGACAGAAAGAGGGTTTGTAGAGAATGGAATGAATAATCTGAAACTGATTATACTGAAGCAGGTTAGGTAATTCTAGCCAATTTAGTTCTTTTAGTGAAAGGCAGTGATGGGACTTGTAAGAATTTTGGGCAGAAAATCTGGAAATCCTATTATAAGTTGTTTCTAACCTGTTTAGTCTTCCAGTGTTGAGGCGGGTGAGAATTTGGGAGCTATAAAGTGAAGTGGGTAAGAGGTAGGTATTTGAAAGGGTTAATTTTGCTGTTTTGGTAAGATATTTTTTGTTTCTATAGAGGAGACCTAGCTTGAGATGTGTTTTTCGGATGCAATTATTGAAGTGTAAATCAAAGGTTAGTCTATCATCAATAGTAACACCTAAGAGTTTTGTACTGGTGTCCACCTTTATTTGAGTATTATTTTGTGACAGTATGGAGAAGGAAGACTTTATGTGGTTAAGGTTTTTAGGGAGAAAGAGTAGTAATTTGGTTTTCTTTGGATTAAGGACAAGTTGGTTTTCAGATGGCCAGTTTTCTACAGAGTTAAAAGAGGACTGTGTGTCTGATTTTAGTTGAGATGGTGATTCAGCAATAGTGATAAGTGTAGAATCATCTGTGTATTGTATCAGTGAGGATCCAGGACAAGAAGAGTAGAGAAGGTTGGTAAAGATGTTAAAAAGAAGTGGCTCAAGGATGGAGCCTTGTGGAACACCTGTTTTAACAGGAAGAAGAGGAGAGAAAGCTGAGAGCCATTTGGCTGATTGGAGTCTATCAGAGAGATAGCTGTTAAACCAAGATAAAATGGATGGAGAGAAGTGTAAGTTTTCTAGTTTAAGAAGAAGTTTATGAGAGACTGTATCAAAGGCTTTAGAGAGGTCAATGAGAGAAAGGAAAGAAGTTTGTTGCTGTCTCTATCTAGTGATACAGAGTTTAGGAAAGACAGGAGAGCTGTTGTAGTGCTGTGCATGGGATGAAAGTCAAATTGGGTAGGTGTGAGTAGATTTTTTTTCAGAAGGTAGTGTAAGACTTGATTGTGTATACATTTTTCCAGAATTTTGGAGAGTGCTGAAAGTATGGCTATGGGTCTAAAATTAGTTATATCTGTGGAGTTTTTTCCTTTGTGTATTGTAAGGGTGTAAAATTGCTACCAGATGGAAGGGACTGTGGATTCCATAATAGAGCGGTTTATTAGAATAGAAACAGGGAAAGCAAGAACATCAGCATCAGCCTGAAGGAATGCACAGGGAATGTTGTCTACAGATGTGGAGCAAGGTTTTAATTTGGATAGTAGCATTTTAATATAGTTAGTGGAGACAAGTTTGAGAGAGAAGGTAGTGGTAGGGTTACTACTGATTGAAGAGTTTGAGCTATTAGGTCTATTATTGTTGGTGGAATGGTTTGTGTCTTGATTTATTAATTTGTATATTGTGTCTATAAAGTAGTTGTTAAATATGGAGGCAGTTTCCTCATGTGTTTTGTCAGGATGAGGGTTAGGGGAGGCTTGCGTACCTGGATGTTGTATTTGATTTACAGAGTGACAGAACTTTTTAGGGTTTAAAGGATTTAAAGGTAGAAGATGGTTTATTATAAAAGTTTTTCTTATCTTTATTTATGTGACTTTTGGCAAGATTTCTAAGTTCTTTGTATTTCTGGAGGTCTGGTTGGTGTTTAGGTTTAGTCCAAATTTTCCATGCTCTGTCTTTTTTTTTTTAACAGTGCATGTGTGTTTACGGTCAGCCATGGGGATATGTTAGACTTTATGCGGACTGTTCTAAGGGGTGCCAGAGAATTTAAAATAATAAGGAAAGTAGAGTTAAAAAAGTGGACAGCTTCATCCATGGGGAGTAGTTTTAAGGGATTCCAGTTCACTTTTGATAGTAAAGATTTGAGTTCCTGGATTAAAGATTGTTAGTTGTTGGTGTTTGATAAACCTTTGAGGTTTAGCTTGATGGGATGTGTATTTTAGTATTTTTACTGGACAGTGATCAGAGGTTTCAGTGCAGCCAGAGACAAAAAATCTGTACTAGGAAGCTTTCTGTATTGTCTTTGGGGTGAGCTAATTACTACTCTGGAAGCATGGAGGTATGAAATTGTTTTATGACTTTTAGCACCTGCCACAGATCTGAGCAAAAGTCTTTGTGTGTGTATTTTTACAGGTAGGTGCTAAATCATTCCAGCAATGGGGGTTTGCATGGGAACTAGAAGTCAAATGACCAGAAGCAATGTTATTCTGCAAAAGCAATATTTTATTTATTATTTTGAGAAGTCTCTTAGTGAGACTGAACATTCTGTATTCTGTCTTGTGCCTGACAACAAGAACCATTCACCACATCATCTGCCTTGCTCTATTAAGTAAGTAGAGAGCAGTGATTCTCTTAGATTCAGTCATGAATATAGTGAAGCTTAGTTTCAATACCATTTTTATTTATTTTTCTGAGCCTGTCCTTCAATGTTATTTTAAATATTTCCTGTGATTTGAACTTTGATGTCACTGTGACTATATACTTAGTATTTTCTTGTTCTTTTCTTATTTATTATTAAATATATTTAAACCTTTCATTGTGGCTGATCTTTGTATAAATATTTACATTTTGAGAATACATTCATATTTATTTGATGACACTGTGTGGGCCACTCCTAATAGACTTGCCCTTGGTCAAACTACCATTTGTATTGTTATTAATATTGCACAGAAAAATTGGACACCCTTTGTTAAGGGCCTTAAAATAGCTGGTGAGGGGGTTGCTCTGGAAGTGATAACTACCTTATAGTCTGGGCAGAAGTTGGCATAGCTCATAAATCTGTGCCAGCCCTCCACAGGTGTGTGTGTGTGTGTGTGTGTGTGTGTGTGTGTGTGTGTGTGTGTGTGTGTGTGTGTGTGTGTGTGTAAATCAAATCTCCAAAAGTGTGTATATCAGCTACTTAGGCAGGGACACAAAGCACTGATTGGATAGAAGGAGTGTTGGAGGACTTGGCTTGGAATGCTAGTTAAGGAATCAGCTCTATATTGTGCCATTGAGGAGTCTTATGAGAGATCTGGAGAAAGAGGGATAAATCAGTTCAGACTGACTGTGGTCCTTCTGTGATCTTAAGGGGAATTGTACTTGATTGTGCTTGATGCAGAGAGCTGCAGATGCAGATACTGTGTATGTACCTGTAACTCTCTCAGTGAACATCCCCCACTGTTGCCAGTGGTGAGGATTGAGGCTCCCTGATTACCGGTCCAGAGGTGGAGGTTTGTCACATATTGGTTGGCAGTGGTGGGCTATCCGCATCACATTTTGGTTGGCAGTTGTGGGATAGCCACATAACACACAACATACACTTCAAACTATCTTCTAGCATCCATGAAGTATTTATTTAGACTGCCAAATTTTAGAAGTAATTTGTAACACTCTGCATGTAGCTCTTGTATCTACATATTAGCATATTTATAGCTATTTATTTATTTATTTATTTATATATTTATTTACTTACTTATTCATTCAATCATTCATTTGTTACCCAATTAGCATCTTGCTCTGAAGACCCTTTTCAGGCTCATCTTGGGACAGACAGCAAAAAATCTCTCTCTCTCTCTCTCTATATATATATATATATATATATATATATATATGTGTGTGTGTGTGTGTGTGTGTGTGTGTGTGTGTGTGTGTGGCTGTGTGTGTGTGTGTGTGTGAGATAAACTGCACCATCTTTTTTCTAGTTATAAAAATAGATTATATACAATCTGTAAGTTGGCATGCACTACATTACACTGATTTTTTTTAAATGCTGAGCTGTCGTGTACTGAGCCTTATGCTAAATGGATTTTGCTTCTGTCCTGCTCCTGTTTCACCTGGATATCAGCCTGCTGCTTAACTGGATTCTGATGCTACCTGTTCTTTTTTCCTGTGGGCTTGGAACACACAATGGGTAAGTGACTTTGTTTTGATTGTTACTTATATTGGGCCTAGTGGTAGTGTTGAACAGCAACCACAACTTTTTTTTTGTTTGTTTTTTCACTGTTTGATTATCCACTGCTCTCCTGTTGCTGTTTGATGCTCTTCACATTTAGGTTCAGGGTTGCTCTATCTTATCTAAGGCTATTATAGCCTAGGCCCAATTTTAGCCACCCTTACCTCAAAAAATATTATAAAAAAAATATTGTGAAATACTGTTCCAGCAGTGACACAGAGTTGATTGTCAGGAGTTCCCTGGTATCTCATCCACAGGATCTATCTCCACGATCTCCCAGTTTGAGCCCAGTTTCACTCACAGAGCCCCGCCTAATTTGATTTCACATGGGGGTCTCTTTCTGACATTGTGATGAAGTCCATCCCCTACAGCACCCCCTTTATATATCCCTATTTATATTTAAGCCTAGGGTAGTGGTTTTTTTGGTGTGATTTTTTTTTTGGATGTTTTGAGGTGAGCATGTCCACATCCTCCGGGTTGACATGGTCGTGGGCTATGTCAGGCATATGTCACCTCTGAGCAGACGCTGGAGTTTTCTTCAATCTTGGCAGCATATGATTGTGGAGTCCCCTTTATCCTTTTTTGGAGTTTGGTTTGGGGTCTCTCTCTCTCTGCTCTGTCAGATAGAGTGAGATACATCCCGAAGGGGGGCATACTACCGACTCATTGGTGATGATAAGTGAAGAGTACAGGGGAACAATGACCTCACTAGATCTGGATGTGAATCCCTTCATGATCAGGTGGGCAATGTAGAAGGTCTTTCTGGTGTTTGCCCAGTACATAGGGAGATTACTTGTACAGGTCACCTGTTTATATTGTGGAGCTGAGGTGCTGTGAGCTTGTGGAAGTCTTCCTGCACTTTTTATGATTTTGTATATTGCTCTTGTTTAGCCTTGCTTACCTTCGCCTTTATCTTACTTTATATCACTACAATAGTCATTTAATATTCTTATCTCAGGATTATTGGCTGAGAATATGTTCTTCTACATTTCCTGCTGTTTTTTTTTTTCTTCTGAGGTCCTTTGAGTTAACAATGAATCTCATGATCTGGTTAATTTGTTTAACTGTATGATAGCTGAGGATTCCTTGTTCCTTTATCTTTGCAGCAGTTCATAACTGTGGCAGCCATTAATAAATGGTCGGTCTTGGTCTCTGTTGACATGGGCTCGCAGTTTTCTCTTTTTCCTTCTGTAAATAGCCTGTTCACTTTAAAAACTCTGAGGCAGTGTAGTATCGGCTTCATTTTATTTAAAATCACTTAATTTCATAAATTATTGATTTAATTTGTGAGAGGTATACATACTTGTCGGAGTCCATTCTCATGCATACATTACACATGTCAATCAGCAGCTTAATACTACATCACAACCACCTAACAAATCTGAAGCTGTCAAGAAATCATTACATAAGCTGCTGAGACTTTATTTGAACCAACCTCTGCCACATGCGACATGGTCTAACACATCTTCACTTGTATCTTCAACTATGACTAGGGTCAACCTGGCTCCATGCCTATTCCCATGATGACTCCAGAGACTGTAGCCATAAATGATAATAGTACCAGGTAACTCTGTAGTTGGTCACTCACCAGCCTGTGTAAGGATATGGTTACAGCCAGCTATCTCTCTGGCACTAGCATTTGGATTGTGACCAGAGCAATAGGATCCCTTTACCCCAATTATATGTACACTTAATTGTTATCCACATCAGGGTGCGTGACAGGAAGATATAGCTGAGCCCTCTAAGCAAGGATCTGAAGCAGGCAATGCACTTGTCATGAGCACTATTTTACCTTCTCAGAGAATGATGCCATGGTGTTAAATGCAAATAAATAATTCAACAAATGTCTTCCTGACTGATGTCATTGTAGGATGATTCAACATGTTCCAGCACAGGAGGGGATGATAAACGGACCAGTCTGTTATGCCAGAGATGAACTTCCCTTCTCTCTTCAGGGCTTTCTCTTACTGGTTAAAGCCTCTTCTGACATCATAGTACCCTTTTTGTGCAAATTCCATTTGTTAGTCATTCATTCCTAGCAAATTCTAATGTAGCTTTCATCAAGGTAGCCCTTTGCAACATTCGCAATCTGAACAATACCCTGGTTGATTTGTAGGCCTTTCCAATGCGCAGGCTCATTCATATATCTGTTGTTACAGAAACATTGTGTCAATTCTGATAACAATCTGTCAAACAAGACAATGACTATTACGCTTTCAGATCATCTGAATGAAGTGGTGAGTATCTGGTTTTATCTTCTCAATTATTTACTTATTCCAATCACTTCAAAATTCTGCATTTGACTTTCTTGCCATTTTGGTCACATTTGCTAAAGTCAATGACCACATCACTGCTAACTATAGGTAGGTTTGCGTGTCACATAAGGACCACAGTAGGTACTTTGCCAGGTTGGAGTCCATATTGTTACTCTCTGTACTTTATTTTTAGATTACTTTAGTTATCCATCCATCAAATGAAAGTCTTACAGACTTGTAATGAATATGCCAGTAATACCAGCTCCCTACATCAAACTGTCCAAGTTTATGTGAGAGGGAGAACAATATTTGACTATATTCTTACAAATGCTGCCTTTGCCTGCATACCTACTAATATGATCACATTTTATCAGTTCTCACCATTATACTGCCTTTTTATCCATTAAAGTTAGTACAAAATTGCCCAGAGATCTACATTTTTGGACTAATCCAAAATCAAACCTGATATGTCTATATGAGGGTCTTAAGAATTTTAAGAATTTCAAAAACGCTGTTCCTTGATGATCTGATCACTAAAAGTACCACATTTAGCCATGTTTTTTACTGTAATAACCAGCTTTTATTTCTGTGCATTAGTGCATTCTACATTCTTGGTAGTTCCCTTGCATAGTACCCTTTTTGTTGTTGCCAACAGCTGATCCCTCTTTTGATTAATACTATACTAATGATAGTTTCCAATCTGTAGTTCACCCATTTCTTTTTAATAGAAGATCTAGCCAGGAGATGGCAGTTCTATTTCTATGTCATCTTACAATGGTAAATTGCATATCTCTACTTGTAACTTCTCTCTTGTCATTGTGTTTCCCTTCATGCTGTCTTCATTTCTCTTTATTCCCATTATTCTGCAGGTTTTAAATGACTATCTGCCCTATATGCTTTTATCTGTCTCTTATTCACCCCCTTCATCTCTCATGTTACATGCTCCTCCATATTATTCAGATATTTACATGTATATTTACAAATCCCCTATCCTCCTTATCCTGACATATGTACTTTGCTTATCTATTTTATTAGTTTGTCTTATTCCTTCTCTGTCCTTTTCATTTCTCTCTTGCCTTTATACTTTTTGTGCTGGGTTATTCTGTTATTTTATGTTCTACCCCTAGCCTGACTTTCTCGCTCTTTTATATATATATATATATATATATATATATATATATATATATATATTGTCTTTCTTTCTTCTCTGTTTCTTTTTCCTTTTGTCTTCTATGCTCCCTCAATGCTTATTTTTTCTCTTCTGCCTCTTCCACTGGTTCACATTTTTTAAAATTCTTCTTATTGTTGGGTCTGACTGTTGTTTCTATCTCCTTGCTATCATTTTTTTATAAATGTTCATCCTTGTCCCCATCAGCCCTTTATTTTATTCCTTAATGTGTTTCCTATATCCTAGCATGGCCAATGTTGCATCTATTTCTCACAACCCTGGTATTAGTTGATCTATAATTCTTTACAATTCCCTCTTACAACTGTCCAGTTTCCTACATGTCCAAAAGATGTACATCCAAGTTGCTCTCTCCTCTTCATGTTTCCAACAGTTGCCTTTTGTTTTGGGGAATATTCTAGCCATCCTAACTAGTGTATAAGAATACTTATGCAAGATCATCTGCACACATATTTTAAACTTACCAACTTTTGATACCTGTTTCAGTTTCCATATCTTTTCCCCATTCCTCTGGATGAATATTCTCTTGAATTTTGCTTTCCTACTTCCTCCTTTGCTCTTTCTCCCACTTGTCTGTTTTTATTCCTAGCCATCTTTCAATTTTTCTGTTAGTCCTCTATTGGGCCTCCCGTCCAGTCTTCTTGTCTCTATACCCTGTATATAGTGTGGTAGATTTTCCCTATCTCATTTTCCCTCATGTCTTATACCATACCTTCCTTACTCATGATATATCCATTCCAGGTTTGGCTCTAAGTCTAATATTTTAATCTTATCTTGGCCCATAATTTTACTGTTTCCTATTAATGCTTGCAACCAGTATCTTGCTTTTACCTGCCTGTTCCTCCATCTCCATGTGATGATTTGCTTCTGTTCTCTCCTTTTTGCCTATTGGTGTGATCCCCCCCCACTTCTGCCTCCCTACCCCCTGCCATTGCATCAGGTATATTCTCTGTGTTTTCGCAGTCCAGTCTAACTGTAACTAACTGCAAGGTGTCTCCAGTAATGTTTTTATTATGCCTTTCTTTCTGTTCCAGGAACTTTCCTTTCCCCACATAATTTCTTTCCATATTCTTTTATAATCTATGTCTAGTAGTCTTAATATATTTGCTGTCCTGCATGCTATGAAGGTGTCTTTTAAATTTGCCACCCCCAATCCTCTTCTGTCTCCTGATCTAATGACCGCTGCCCAGTTCACTCTTGATTTCTCATCTACCCATATAAATTCCTTGAGTTGCAGGATAATCTTTTTCAGCATCTCTTGCCTTGGTAATCTCCAGAGCACTTCCAGAGTTTCTTCATGTCCAAATAACCAGCAGAAAAGTTCTGTATCATATATTAGCTAACTATAGAACTTCTTCTATGACAAAAGAAAGCCAGAATGCCTGTCTGTAGGAATTAGAATTTCTCAGTATTAAGCCCAATACCATTTTCCTAGGTGATCGAAACTATCCAACTATTGAATGGGAAACCTACACCACCACTAGTGCCAAGCACATAGATTACTGGGCTTTGTCAATATAAATGCTCTGGAACAATTAGTCAGAGCACCCATTAGGGGGAATAACATCTTGGATCTTGTCCTTACTAATATGGGAGCATCTTACACCATCCCTTGTATATCTTCGTCACTTGTTAGGTATGACCAGAAAGCAGTCTCCTTCAAAATAAAACTGAAAATTGAGTTCCCTTCCACCCAAGTTACTCCTAAATGATTCATTGCCAACCTTCAAATCCACATTAAACCCAGTTAAATCCACTGAATACACCACTGAAAACAATTTTGACCAAAAGTAAGAAAAGTAATTCCAAGAATGTGTGAGCCTTTGCCACTGAAATAAACAAACAACTCAGGAGATTAAAATCCACCAAACCCAAATTTCAGGCTAAAATAGCTACCCAAGCAAAAGACAGTCGCAAGACATTTTAGTTATATTTGCAATCTCAAAAGCACAATACAGCAATATCTTGAGATGATTGTGAATTATGTTACCTACACTGAGGCTGAAGATACACCTATGTTTGCTTCCTAAAAGCACTCCCAGTCCACTCAGTCAAAAGCTTTTTCTGTGTCTAATATAACTATTGCCAAGTCTTTCTTTTTCTGTCATGCATCCTGTATTATAAATGGAGTCTGGATTAAATTATTTGCTATCTTTCTATATCCCACAAATCCCACTTGGTCTATGTGGAGGATTCTTGGTAGTAATTTCCTTAGTCCTTTTGGTAATATTTGCATAAAGCATTAAAAATCGTTGTTAAGTATATAAATCAGTCTGTATGCGGAAGGTTCCATTAGGTTCTTCCTATCTTTAAGGATAACCACAATTAATCACTTCCCTCCTTGTGTTTGGTGGAGGGTCCCCATTTAATATTTAATTGAATCATTTTCTCCAACAATCTATTACCCTCTCTTTTACCACCCTACAACATTTGATAGGTAGTCCATTACTTCTGGGAGATTCATCTTTTGCCATTTTTCTCACACTGTTTCTACCTCTTCTCTACTTATTGGACTTACCAACCTCTCCCACTCCTCTTCCATCTGTTTCTCTATTCTTGGATATTGTCATTCTGTATTCTCTATCCTCTCCTTCTCTTCTGTATTATTTTCTTCCTTATATAGCTTCTCCTAACGCACCTTAAATCTTTGTAGTATTTCTCTTATATTCTAATCTAGCCATCTCCTTCCTCCATCTTCCTAATATGTATTCGCCATTCTATCTCCTGCTGCTTAATCTTCCTGCTAACATTTTGGTCATTTTTGGATTCTCACTAAAGAAGATCAGTTCTACTGCCATTTATTTATCCCACATTTTTTATCCTCCCATCATTGTAGCAGTTTTTTTTACTGCTCCTGCTCTGGTTTTGTCTTCACCTTTTGTGTTTCCTGTTCTTTTCCTCTGCTGTACCTCGTTCAGTTCCTTTTCCATTTGTCCTCTTTTAAATCATGTTTCCTTCAGCATTTTTGGATTCCCTATATTATGCAGTTCTCCTTTTATTCAGCGTCATGCTTTCCCTGAGCCTGGTCTTTCTTCTTCTAATAAGTCCTCCAGTTTTTTCTCAAGCCATTACCTCTCCTTTTCTCTTTCCAGCAGGTGCGTGGGCATCCTCCAATTCTACTTCTATTGCTGCATAGTTTACCCATGTTATTGGTTCTATCCCTGTTTTAAGTCTCCTGTGATAATGTTTTTGTGCTATGCATCCTATATCTAGCTTTGACCACATTGTATGCCTTTGGGAATAAAAAGTATATCGTTCCGCTTCTGTCTGAGTTCTCCCTTGCCCCCATCCTGCTATTTTAAGGTAATCTTTCAGAAATCTTCCTTCCCTCATTATGCTTATTTTTCTGGGGCCACATATTACATTTCCTCTTTGTATGATAATAGTTCAGTCCTCGATTATTATTCCCAGTCCTTTTTGAAATTTTAATACCACTACCAACATGCCACTCAGGGTCTTTACTTTGGTCTGAGGAAGTATATATACTGTTACTATTATTTTCTCTAATTTTAAGTATCCTTTCAATCTTGCAAATCTACCCTTCTTATTTTATAACCTCTCCTCTATTTTCAAAGGGATGTTAGTACTAATAGCATCGTTCCTCTCTGTTTTCCCTTCCCTTGCATAGCTTGCTGCTATTTTATAGCCTCTTCATTTTAATGTTTTATGATCTTCAGCTGACATATATGTTTCCTGCATTGGTATCACTTGTGGCTTTCAGCATTTAATATAATTCAGTATCCTTTCATTCTTAACATTATTACCCAGTCGATTTATACTCTAAGACTTTATTTTGATTCATGTCGCTCTCAACTCTTATTTTTTTGTTTAATTACATGTTTTCTTATGCTCTATTAATTTTTACACTCATTTCTGTTCCCACTAGCTCCTGCAGTCCCTTTACCCTGTGGTCCTCTTCTCTTTGTACATGCTTTTCTCATCTCCATATAAACTACATACATATTTAAATCGACCACTTCCATTTCTGTCCTTTTTCCCATGTGTTTTTGTATGGCCTTCCCTCCCCATACTCTGTCATTAATTTGACAGTGCACGTCTGCTAGATGAATGATGCTTTGCATTGCTCCACTTCTTACATATTTACTCTAATCATTTCACCACTTTCTTCCTCTCTTAATTTTTCTCTGTTCTCTATCCACATCCTTAACCAATATATAACTATCTTTGTGCAGCTGATCTGTTCTCTTTCCTCTTGAGTGTCTCAAGTGTGCATGTATGCAGTGCTGGTTAATTGTTCTTATCTCCTATCTGCCTTCTGTGTTATACAAATTTCAGGGAATGAGTGGTGATAGGCCTCCTGTTTTGTTTCCCGCTTTTTCTTTAATTTACCTTGTTTTATTACTTACCCCTTTTTACCGTGCTTTCATTTTAACTATTGTCATGCCAGCGAGGTGCTCTGCCTCACATGTACCGGGTGGAGTTCTTTCATTGAGTATTAACCTGTTTTACTTAGTCATGTTCCATCGCCCTTACTATTTTACTTTTAGTTTCCCTACTGGCCTGCCTTCTTTCTTGTTCTCTTCCTTGTCTGTTGATCATCTTTGCTGTGTATCCTCTTTGCTCCAGTGTGTCACTAACCTGAAATCTTTGAACTTGATTATGTTGTTTAAGCATGTATTTAATACCTAATAAGTTCTGTCATTGTTATTTTCTGTACTACATGCTTTACAGGGTGACAGTGAACCCTCCAACTTTATTTCCTCATATTTGTTTTCTCTTCAGTGCTCTGTTACTTCCATGTGTTTACTTTACATTTCCTATGTGTATTTTTCTTCCCAGAATAGCCCTCTTATGTATGTATATATTGTCTTCTTTCTTTTCAACACTTTAATACTTCCCTTTCAGTTAGACACATCTCACTACATTTGTTATAGTACATAAAGTAGTACATGAAGTATCATTTCCCAGCATGCAGCTGTGTCCATAAACAGCCTATCCATGTTTAATAACTATTTGAATGGTCTTCTTCAAATACAGCTCCATCTTATATTGTTCAGCTAGCGAATATATTACTGAGATTACATTATCTCAGTTTTTCCGGTACTGTCTTTCATTCATTGCTATGCATGTACCATTTACACTAAACATTAGACAGGCTACGTACTTTTACGTTGCTAATCCTTTCTTTTCTTTCCTTAGTCTGTCTCTTTAATGTGTAATCTTTCTCTTTGCTGCATTTCCAATCTCTATTTTCTCGACTATTTTAATCAGGTCTGATTTTTCTCATAACCTTTGTTATCTTTTAAATAATGG